>NW_021680558.1:172507-201121 GCF_001412515.2 Diachasma alloeum
TAAGGGAGATAGCGAATTTTGACTGAAAATTTGGGGGGGGGGGCATGGGGGGTTGAGAATGCACAATGAAAAGATGATGTTTCAGAAATATCTTCTAAAGTAAGAGAGACAGCGAATTTTGACTGAAAATTTGATTGGCCGGGGGGGAGAGGTGAGAATGCACAATGAAAAGATTGAGTCGGTGAGTTTTTCAAAATATCTCCTAAACTAAGGGAGATAGCGACTTTTGACTAAAAATTTAGGGGTAGCAGGGGCGGCGGTGGTTGAGAATGCATAATGAAAAGATTCTGAGTCAGTGAGTTTTTCAAAAATACCTCCTAAAATAAGGGAGATAGCGAATTTTTACTGAAAATTTGGGGGTGGCAGGGGGGGTTGAGAATGCACAATGACAACATTGAGTCGGTGAGTTTTTCAAAAGTATCTCCTAAAATAAGGGAGATAGCGAATTTTTACTGAAAATTTGGGGGGGTGGGCATGGGGGGTTGAGAATGCCCAATGAAAAAATTGAGGCAGTGACTTTTTCAGAAACATCTCCTAAAGTAAGAGAGATAGCGAATTTTGACTGAAAATTTGATTGGCCGGGGGGGAGAGGTGAGAATGCACAATGAAAAGAGTGAATCGGTGAGTTTTTCAGAAATATCTCCTAAACTAAGGGAATTTTTACTGAAAATTTTAAAATCGCTTCCGTACATGTGTGGGTACGTATGTAACAAAGTTTTGCTTCAATTGTTCACTAATGAATGGATGGAATTGAATCTTTTCTTAAAATATAGGTATTGCTTAGAACAATCAATCGCCATTAATAACTACTTAATTCATCGATTAAGTTTTTCAATTTTCATTTTTGTTTTGAAAATCGGTTTTACATTGAGAATTCACTAAAACTTTCCTTTCCTACCTCCCCCTATTTTTTCACCGACTAAATTTTTTTGGTTGTGAATTCTCAATTCACACCCCCCCCAAATTTTCAATAAAAATTCGCTATCTCCTTTATTTTTGGAGATATTTTTGAAAAACTCACCGACTAAATTTTTTTGGTTGTGAATTCTCAATTCACACCCCACCCCCCCAATTTTCCATGAAAATTCGCTATCTCCCTTAGTATCGCAGATATTTTTGAAAAACTCACTGACTCAATTATTTTGGTTTCGGATGCTCAAATCACAATCCCTTTCCTCAAATTTTCAGTAAAAATTCGATATTCAGCAAAATATCTCCCTCAGTTTAGGAGATATTTTGGAAGAACTCGCCGACTAATTTTTTTTGGTTATGGATTCCCAATACGCAACTCTCTCTACCCCCCCCCCCTCTCCAAATTTTCAGTAAAAATTTACTATTTCTCTTGGCTTCGGAGATATCTTTGAAAAATTCACCGACTCTATTTTTTGATTTTGGATTCTTGAAGCACAACCCCTCCCCCACCCCCCCAATTTTTAGTAAAAATTCGCTATCTCCCTTAGTTTTCGAGATATCTGTAAAAAACCTCACCGATTCAACTCCTTTGGTTGTGAATTGTCAATGCACATTCCCCCCCTCTGCCCCGCTTTGCAAATTCCCCCTCCACACCTATTTCCGATTTCGATTTTCAGGAATTTAGTAGTTTGGAAGACAATATTTATAGTTTGTCATTACCTGTGTAATTACATAATTGATAGGTTTCATTGATGATTACTCGAGAAATTGAATAATTCAACATTTTGATTAATCGTTGAACAATCAACAATTGAAGAATAATCAGTAACACTGATTAACGACTGAATTGGATAACTTCGGATTTGAGTTGATGATTGAATCAATAACAGAAAATTGTCCGATAATCATTACTCATTCCTCAAGTAAATTTGTATTATCAAAACTCAATTATCGATTATCCAAGGAAGTGAAAAATTCATATTTCATTTGAACTGCCAAGCAAGTAATGTGAAATGGCTGAATATAAAATACCGATCAAAAAAATAATGATCAATTCTACATTTTCATTTATAATTACTGAAATAATTTGGAATTTTTAATGACGATTACGTAATTACAATGTAATGGATATTCACAGCGATTCAATTATTGATTACTTATGTAATCTGTCGTAAGTGGGTTGAGTTATTCATTTTCCAATTAATAGAAAAATTTCACATTTAATTACTTGAGTGACTGAGTAATAGAGTAACGGTAATTTCAAATTACAATTGTCCCGAACCCTGCCGGGCGGTTGAGTATCTCGGCTACGAACCACAGTAGATACTCGTCCCACTCAGGATTCGCGTGAATAAAAAATTAAATAAATCAAACCAGTAAATAAGAAAAACCGTAAATTGACTCTAAACCGTAACCGTAGTTCCCCCAACTCCGATAATAACTGAACATTAACTGCAAATTTAAATAAATAACTAAATTATTTTGACTCGAAATGGAATGTTTCTAATTTTACGCGTTTTTAACGTGGAACACTTTTGATTGGTTATACGTACTTTTAATTGAGCTGAATGTAGTTTTCCCGCAGAGCTGGGGCTAGTATTAGGGGTATCGCATGTCCCTCCGACGAGGGTGCTAATTTTTGGGGAAACGAAAATCACGACTCTCTCTCTCATTAGTAATTACTCCCTATCTACTGACTCTTTCCAGTTTTATTTAATGAAAATTCGTAGATTCCCTTCCTGCGATGAACTCACGTACAGGTAGCGGAATTTCGTGAAATTTCGTCACAAACAATTCTACAACCTCCTGACCTTTTTTCTCAATTTATTAGCAAAAATCACGACTGAATCTGTATTTTCTTGATAAATATAACCTAGCTTCCCTTGTAACTGCCATTCAATTTTAGTAGGATTGTAAGTAGCTTTCAAAGCTGCGATTAAATCTTAAATTTTTGTGAAACTCTGATTATTTAACGAGTCTTTAACAGATTGATTCAAATGTTTTCTTTGAATTAATTCAGTAATATTTTCCTCCGCGGCGTCAGGAAGAATTCTCTTTGCTTCTTCACAATTTGTGATAAATTCGAATAATTCTCCTGACTATCCCTTAAATAAAGGAACACAAGCAACTGCATCTTTCAGTAAAATTAATTGGTCTGAGCTTAAAGTTACCATATTAGCTGTATCGTTCAATTCTGGGTTAATATTTCCTGATTGATCATTCGCATCCAAATTAAGTGTTCGATTTTTTGCATTATGTAAAGTTTGATTTATTCCGGAGATTTGATCGGTTGTTTTAATTTTCAATTTTTTAAACGCCGATACTTCGCTAGTTGAATTTAGAGCGTCCAACTCTCTTAATGAATCAGTTTCAGATGCTATCGAAATACCACTTGAAATGTTTTCCAAATCCATCGAATCATTAACGTGGCTTGGTGCTTCAATACCCGAATCAATTGTTTTTTCAGATTTTTTAATACGCACGCAGTGGTTCTTGGACAACCGATAATATTTTACCACTTCGTTAAGTTAATTTACTTTTGGCTGAATCAGACGGTTCACTGGGTGTTTTGCCAGATATTTATCAATTCAATCATTTCATTTCAAACTCTATTCCTCAGAAAACAAAATAAAGAAATTCAATAATTTCAATTTGATGTTTGAAAAATATTTGTTTAGGACGAGCCCCCAATTGTGATGTCAACTCGATGAGCAAAGCTGACAATCACTCATTAACTTTAAGAGATAGAACTAGTACCGCAAACTGGCACTAGAGCTAATATATTTAAACAAAAATCTTGAAGAAAGGAATTGAGAAACATATCTCATCTATGTCCCATTAAAAATGTTGGAAGATAAATCTGAGGGAACAGGTCAGAAACAAAAATGAAAAAACAAACAATTTTAATACTGATTATCTATAATAATTCTTAAAAAAGCAAATGGAACAGGGAAATTACATAAATGAATTAACGACTTACAAGAGATGCCGACGTAATCCAAAAAAATAGCATAGCAGGCAGCCAGTACAATTGTGGGTTCGCAAATAATATACTCACTTAAGTGGCCATGTCACATCTCAAATTGACCTTCAGTCTCCCCTTCCTCCATTAGTTGGCGTTGTATAACGGCCATCTATGGGTCGAGAATAGACCTATCTTCTTGTTGTTTGTCAGCCGGTAAAAAAGGGATCGGTATTGGCACCAGACCCAAATAATAATTGCCTAAGAATACTTTGTAAAACATATTGCACAATCAGATTTACGATAGATAACTGATAATTATGGATTAGCATTGTTATCAATAATTGATTTCTCATCCGGAGCATACGATGATTTCGTTACCTCAGCAGCAACAAGCTCCAAATCGCACCGAAGCAATTTTTAATTCTCTGGATTTCATCATGCAATTGATTTTTATTTATTCGTAAAAATTATTCTGTTCATTTTTTTCTTTGTAATTAAAGTATAGTCGGGTTTTCAGCACCCAGAATTGACGTGACATGTTACTTGGCACATTGTGCAATGAAAACCGGGTTTTATCAAAAATTCTTTAAAAAAATGTAAAAAATCATTCATCAATCACGAGGAGTCCATCACGATTTATATCATCGTATTTACTGATTGAGCGAAAACTATGTGTGATGTTTACTGGATCAGTTCATGTTTACTGAATCAGTTCATGCTGAAAATGAATGAAACTCACATGAGTTCAATCAGGCTTTTGCAATAAACTTAATATTCTCCCACTCAATGTGTAAAGAGTATCATGTTCATCTGATATTCAGCAGCAGTGCATAACCCATAGCCGATGGTGACCAGATTACAGATATTAATATAAAAAAGGCGTTGCGTATACTCAAACATGCAAATTGAGTTATAGACATGCAGAACATCGAATTGAAAAATTCGTACGGATATTTCGTTCATACTGGTAGTTGTACCGATCAAATATCCTTTATGTTAGTTCTCAGTCGGAACTTTATCGTCACGATAACGACGATTGAATTACCGGAGTAATTCTTGTGCTGTATGTTCAGAACATACATATTGCATGAGTATGACACTTCATGCATGCTCGAAACATGCTTCTTGCTACAAATCTGCTCCTTGTGAGGGCCGACACCCTCACAACAGTCACTCAACCATTTGAGGATGAATATTGAGCGAATTTGACACATAAGAAATGAAAAAGGCATGCAAGGTGTTTCACCAGATATTTGAGTAATCACCAGAACACAAGACCATTAAGACATGATTCGCATGTGAACTATGGGAAAAAATCCAGTACAAATGGCGATCTTCAATCATTCCTTAGTTATCCTGCAAATTCACTCCAAATCACGATGAACAAGTGCTTTTCCCATGCACAAAACTGTGTTATGCGGCGGTAGTCACGGGAGACCTTGGAGGTTGGCGGTGGTGGAGAAGGCAATGCAACAGAACACTTATGATGGAACCCATGTATATACTGCGAAGAAATATTAATATGAATGTAATAATATACAAAATTTCGATTGACTGGGGTATGCTATAACAGCAGAGCTGAAGTGACAATGCGTAAGCAGTATTATAGACGAGGGAATTGTATCTATCTGAGACCAAGAGTCTACCACGGGAGCATGATAAGGTGATTGAGGCACTCTTGGAGTCTCATTTAGAATTAATAAACATGTGAATAGTCTGTAACATGCCCAGAATGAGATACTTACCATCATCATTGTTCTGTATAATCCATTTGCACTGTATTCATCATTTTATTGGACACCGTTCACTAGCTGATGTTGCACGGAAATAAATTGCCATGTGGCCGGATAAATCGTCGTTGTGGCGCTACTGTAGATTTCTCGGAATAATAGTTTTCTGCATAATCGATTTGAGATTTTATATTATAGATTTATACAATAATCAAAAACATTTATTAAAAATTATTATAATATTTTCACATGAAATTAAGTACTGTGTGATAATCATTTAGTAGTAAACTCATGGAACTGTTCAGTTTAAGTGAGTCCTTCGTAGGTTTTTTTCGAAAATATCTTGCAATCTGAGAGAGGTACTGAAATTTCCATGGAGATATCGTTTTGCAGCGTCCATTCAACGTTTCTTCATTCCTCAGTCAATTATTTTGCTACTCCATTATTTGCTTCAATTATCGAGTCCTTAAAAATTAAAAATTTTCATGGCTAATCAATCCACCAAAAGCTCATGCACGCGAAGAACCAATTCGATAAATTCACAAGTGTGTCAAATCGACAAATGACGTCACTTGCATGGAAACGGAGTTGAAGGGAAAAATTATCAATTGTCTACACAAGAGTGGGAGGATAAAAAGACTTATAAATAAAACTAGAAAAGATAAATAAAATTGACCGAATTCAAAATGTAATGCATTATGTAAAATTTTTGAATTTCCGGTTGCAGAGAATTTTGTTCAACTTACTTGGCACCAGAGCACGTATATAAATTTTACTCTTCATAATCTTCATTTGACAACGTACATATATGCAACGTGTGCACAAAGTGTTTGAAAACAGCATTATCAAACATAATACTAAAAAAAAAGATTCATGAAAAATGAGAGTGAAAATGAAGGGTTTGTGAGATCGAATTCCTCCCCCTCATTAAATATCTTGTCTCCATCTCAATTCTCATCTCTATAAAAATGGAAATATAAAAGATCACAAATTGTCATTCACCTATTTACTTCAATAGAAATGTCAACAGATGACGACTTCCTTCTCCTAGTTATTTTGTTGGAATTTTTTTTTTATAACAATCCTTAAGCATAAATTTCCCCCTTGAATTTCATAATTAGATGCCTAGGAATTTGCATTCAACAAAATCTCTACAGATTCATCTATATAAAAATAACAATCGACTTTCGAGCAATTTGGCTTATCTACCCTTTTTCAGATGTACACACTGCTATTTCACACATCTGTGTGTAGAATCAGATGTGGAAAATAGCTATGTATGCCAAACAGCTAACTTTACTCTTGAACAACCATATGGCAATGTCAGGACATAATTTTCCAATTTGAAAATAGAAGTTCTTGGACTTCATGAGCAAGACAAATATAATAATCAATATGTCTCATAAAACAAACTTAAATATAAGAGTGGAACGCAAACAGAAAATCCTTATCATACTATAAGGATATGGAACTTCAATAGTCGAGGGATTAGAATCCACTGCTGACAGTTTGGCGTCCAACAAATATTGAAAGGATTTATAGCACGAAAAAAGATCATAGAAAAGACGAACGAATTCGACGGGAAATTGCATTGGATTTATATTGAACTATTATTGAGATTTCCATTTTGTTTCAATTCTATTGAAGCATCCGGTAGACTCCAAAAGAAAAAATCTTTTATAGAAAAAATGGGTCGAGTTTCATCTTTCTTTCTAATTTTTTCTTTTGAGACATTTTTTATAGGAATTCTGAGATATGAATTTTGCAATTTTTTTATTTTCTCTTCATTGAAAAAACCACCCACAAACGGGCGGTAATTCAAGTCGGAAAATTTCTACAGAATATATCTCAATAGAATAAGACGTCAAGAAAAATCAAATTCTTTAAATTTTTTTCTATAGAATACTTTTCATTGAGAATTTCTATGGAGAACAAACGCCCAAATAAGCTGCGGAATTTCTCAGCAGAATCGAAGAAATACTAATACTAAGTTTAACGGAAATCAGTTCGAATTTTCTAGCGAATTCACTAGGTTTTTCTAGGAAATTTCTTTGGACGCGATCTTCAAGGATTTGGGATATCTGAGCAGATGATCTTGGACTTGACGTAGCAGGGAAATACCACGAAAACGAACCTGATCCCCTTATGGATTAGGCGGATGATATGGATATTGTTGCAGTGGATACTGTTGTGGGGGGTATTGCAGCGTTGAGTATTGCTGTGGTGGGTATGGCTGTGGTGGGTATGGCTGCGGTGGGTATTACTGTGATGGGTATTGCTGTGGTGGGTACTGTTGTGGTGAGTGTTGGGCATTGAAAAATTGCTGTCCATATTGTGACTGACCCCAATTTATTGGGTTAGGAAGTATTGGTAGTAGATGAGTAATGCGGGTTCTGAGGCAAGGGTCTGGCGGAGACCCGGTCAGAGTGCCCCCGCGAGTGGGTCGGGTGGGTGAACGGGTTAATGAATCCGCGGGTCGCGGTGTAATTCGCGGTCTGATCCGCGGGTCGCGGTTTAATTCGCGGTTTGATTCGCGGATTGATGAATTCATTTGCAATTTTTTGATTGAAAGGAGTTTGATTGACAACGTATTCAACCCACCCCCGCGAGAAGGTGGGTGAAAGGGTTGATTAATTCGCGGGTCGCGGTTTGATTCGCGGATTAATCTTTTAATTCACGCTTTGGGTACTAGAGAGAGTCACCCACCGAATAATTAATCGTCCCGAGTGAGGGGGTGGGTGGGTGAGTGAAAGGGTTAATTAATTCGCGGGCTAATTAATTGATTAATTAATTAACATGTTATTGGACTTCAGTGGAAACTATTCACGACTAAACCATTTCACCCCGTCGGGTGGGTGGGTGAAAGGGTTGATTGAAGCACGAATCAATTAATTCGTGATTCGAATTCATGAGCTGGTGAGGAATGGTCTCAAACATGTCTGAACCTGCAAGCGTCAGAGAGGGTCCACTTGATATAGCCGACTTGAGTTCTTCACAGTTGGGGGTCAGCCATTTCAGCCCCCCACGGACAGCATCGAACTTCTTGGGATTTCCGGTCCTTTGATGTTTACCGACCCACTTGACATTTTCCAGACATGCTCGAACTTGGGATTTCCGACCCTTTGACTTCACCGACCCACTTGACATTTTCCAGACATGTNCCCGCGGGGTGGGTGGGTGAAAGGGTTGATTGAAGCACGAATCAATTAATTCGTGATTCGAATTCATGAGCTGGTGAGGAATGGTCTCAAACATGTCTGAACCTGCAAGCGTCAGAGAGGGTCCACTTGATATAGCCGACTTGAGTTCTTCACAGTTGGGGGTCAGCCATTTCAGCCCCCCACGGACAGCATCGAACTTCTTGGGATTTCCGGTCCTTTGATGTTTACCGACCCACTTGACATTTTCCAGACATGCTCGAACTTGGGATTTCCGACCCTTTGACTTCACCGACCCACTTGACATTTTCCAGACATGTACGAACTTGTATCTACTTAGGATATCCGGCCCTTTTATGTTTACCACTCCCATTTCTCGGAAAATCGTTGTTTAAATAATGTGTATTTGTTTATTTAATGTTGAAAGTGGAGGGTACAAGAGTGGGGGGTTGATGTATATAACCAACAAAATTTCTATGTCCACCATCAGTTCGGTACATCGTTCTCTATGAAGAACAGTCTCCAGCGACAGGAATTTAAGAAACGTTTAAATCTTCTCCTCAAGAACATTCAAGAAGTGAAACAAGTTATACAGTTTCGCAGTGACATTCGACTACTCTGCTGCAATCTTCAGAAGACTCAAATTCAAGCTTAAGTTTGATACTCGAGTGAAAATTCATCATGGATTTCAACAAAATCAACGCTGTGGCACAATTGAAAGATTTTCTTCTCGTGAAACTTAAGGATTTGGAAGCTGGAGCTTTCTACATCATCACCGCAGCTCGCAAGGTGAATACAAAATATGGAGTGGGTGTTATTCTCCATCTCTCGGACTCTCATTCAGTCTTTGTGAATACTAGACTGGCCAAGTTCTTCGCTGAGAATATAAAGATGTTCGAGAATTTCCAAAAATATATCGGAAAAGGTACAATAACATTGGAATATTTGGGAGGAAAATACCACAATATCCGCCTTCACCCCGATCCAATGCTGCTGCTTGCAAGCCCTGCTGATGAGGTGAATTTTGACGTTATCAACGCTGTCGCAGAATTCAAAGAGCTGCCCCTGATAAAAATATCTCAATTACAGCGTAACTATGTGTACACTATCAATGCAGCCTTCAAAGTGGAGACAAAATATGGTGTAGGAGTTATTTTCCATTTGTCGAATGCTCATTCTGTTTTCGTGAATAACAGATTGGCCAAGTTTTTTGAGGATAATCCTAACCAATTTGAGAATTTTTGCAATCATGTCGAAAAGGGTTCACCAACGTGGCAGTATTCCGGAGGAGAATCTAACGCCGTCTTCATGTAACCTGATCCGAACGTGAAAGTTGAAAATAAGGCAGATCAAGCACATTTCGACAAAATTAATGCTGAATTAAGAGAACTCCCACTGTTCAAACTGTCCATGCAGAGGATGAGGGGAGTACAGCTTAAATGACGAATGAAATAGAACAAGGATATTTTTTTGTTTTTTTTGTCTTTATTCATATATTTTGTATACAAAAAAATGATTCTTTTTATGATTCTAACCAATGTAATAGTATGTAAGAAGTACATGAATAAATTTTACAATTGAAAATATTTTTTTCTTTAAAAATTATTACACTTCACACAATCCCTTATCATAGGAGGTGGCCCATCAAAATTATCACCTCTGGTTTCTCGATGATGTTCCAAACAAAGTTTACATCCTGCAATGGACCAATCAGCTCGCATCTCATCAGTCAACTTGTCCCAAGCATCATGAACGTGTGACGCAGCAACAGTACTTATAAATGAGTGGGGTAGGTAGGCAATATCCTCACAATCCATTGATTTCAAGTTGTGTAATTTGTAGTATATATCGAAGGATCGTTCAGCAGATCGTTTTATCATCTTCTTCAAAATCCATTTTTGAAGCTCCGCAACATTCTTGACAGCACATGCCATATTATCCTTAAGATGACTATGGTAAGGACAAGCGTAAGATGGTAGTTCTTTAAATTCTGACAATGAGGGGGTATTCTCGAAAGATTCCTCCATATCAGCTATCAACGTTGCTATGGAAGGACTGCAAATTTTCTGCAACCATGCTTTCTTCTCTGCACCCTTAACATAAATTCTCTTGATCCTTCCCCACGTTTCCCGCTCTTTTCGAATCATCTCTTCAACTTCATTATATGATCCAACTCCATGATTCCATGATAGCCCATGGTGATGACGTTCGAGCCATAAATTTACACTTCTATATTTTGGTGACAGATTGTAGAATGGTATCGGTGGACGGAAAAACCACACTGACGGATCAACATTCGCAGCATTCAAAGCTGCGTATGCCAGCTCCTTCACAATAAACTCGTTGAGAGGTGTTTGGAAGCCTTGTACATCCACGAGTAGCTCCATGACAACTAATGAAGCGAGGCTGCTGAAATGAGAATTTATATTTCTCACCCCCCCCCCTTAAACTATCTTCCTGACCCCTCCGCTTATGGGGTTATAATGTACTACTCGATCGTGCAAAATGAGACAATAAGCAGCAGTCTCTGAAGAAAAACTTGATTTGGTTTCAAACTCCAGGCGAACATCCACTGGACCAAATTTCAAGGATTCATTTTGTTTAGAGCAATCAATGACTACTAGTGGTGTAATATCTCGAAATTGTGTCTTGGTTAATAATGGATTATTCACTTGTTGATCATAATATGAGGCTTGAAAGTTCGAATACATATCATATAGTATCGAATACTGATTCTTGGCCATATCTACATCCAAATTTCCATATGTATAACATTGAGAATTGAGGAATAATTTAACATCAGCGATACTGCAATGATCAAAATTGCTAGCGTTTTTCTTATCCTTATTTTTTCGATCTGTTTGGAAGCCTAGAATGACATAACGTGGTTTCTCCAGCTGAGTTGTGGTCTTCACCGTCCACACGTGTTTTGTTGTCGTCGGAAGCATTGGATATTCATATAATTCCCATGATCTGAAGCTCATCGCTATGGCAGGATCTTTCTGGATGAAATTGAGCAATTCGATTTTTTTAGTATCCGATAGAGTGACATATGGGATCAACCACTCAATTTTAGTGAAGCTGATCTTCACATCCTCTTTTGTGGTTTGAATCAAAGCATTGTTATTATGACGAGGTCTGATCAAAACCAACTCATGTTTCACATTGACCATGATTTTCCGATAATCTTCAGCAAATCCAAGCAGCATACTTAGTGGGATGGAAATATCAAAAAACCCATTACCATCGGATGAACTCAATTTCTCTTGAACACCCAGCCATCCTGTATTTTCGATTGAATTACTTTGATTCGGTGTTAATGACACGAGATTTTTCATGAAAGTGATGATACCCACATTCTTAACTTTATCTATCTCAATAGCATTAATTTCATAGCGGATCTCTTGGAAAAGATGACAAATAACGTTATTCACAAATTTTGTAGTTGTAGAGATGGCGTTGTCCAATTTAATGAGTTGACCAGTGATGTGCAAGTAACTTTTGCTCGGTAAAATGCAGAGATCCTGATTTTGTAGAGTTATTCGAATTTCATCGCTATTATCCAGGGCCGTCGAGGCATATGGCTGATGTGCATGGATCTCGTAGTGAGCGATGGAATCCGCAAACACTGGAGGAAGTTTGATGTTTAGGCTCTCGTCCATGGTGTACAGCAGGTGAATAAAATTTTTATTTGACAGAAATGTTTCTTCCACTTTTTTTCACGACCAGACCGACACTCTCGAGAAATTTTACGTTCTGAGGTGTTAACACCTTGAATCCAGCAGATGAACTGATTGAAGCGAGGCATGATCGGGGGCTTTTATAGGAGAAGCCTATCTTACGATTATACACAATGCCCATGATTATCAAATAGACTTGATATGCAGTCTGATGGTGATTGTTTCACCTCTAAAATTTACCAAAACACCGTCTTGATCGACTATTCGGAGCTGCAAATCGTTAATTGTTTTTACAGACACCGGTAGATAAATAACTTGCGATGGTACTTCGACAATTTTATAACCAGGTGGCACTACAGGAAAAAATTCATGAATCGTATGAACTTTATCGCTGTTATTGTATGCTCCAGTGGTGATATTACATTCAACTCGTAAAGCGTTCACTTTGAGAATGGCTACGGGCTGATCAGACTCATGAGTTTTATTAGCTTCTAAAACTCTAGGGGTAAAACCGAGAAGTCGACCAATCGAATTTGCGGGCCTCAAGTCCAAGTCTTTATCACATGACACTTCGCTCCGTAACGTATTATTATTACTTTTAATTTTTATACTAATATTATTTTTTTCCACACTGTTCACGACAAATTTTGAAATATCATCGATTTCGTAACTCCCCGTTGGAATAGTGATAATTGTATTATCTATATGTAATTTGTTATTGGTCGTATCAACATCTGGAATGGAATTGAACGTTAGGAATTCCACGAGTCCAAGAACATAATTTTTCTCAGAAGAAAGTTCAATCGGAGGAAAATATTGCACCTCCAACACTGATGATGCTCCTGAGACTGTCAAGGTGAATGAATCACTCATGATTTCTGTACAACGACTAATGAAAAATCATCAACGTCGGCTCTTATATAAGCGTCCGTTGAGAAACTCCAAACATAAATGCCCACAATTGAATGTATTCCAGTTTTGGAAACGTTCATGATTATATTTTATGCTACCAACTCCGAGGTAATTGAAGAGTTCTGTGGGAGGTTGTAGGTTTCCAAAGCTATCGAAATAGGTGATATCGTTTCCTATTTTCTTGTATGCAACCCAATGAGTTCCAGGACCCTCTTTATCATCCAGATTGATGATGGCTGATTCATTATTGAAGGGTCCATTTTTTGGCAAACCATTGCGCATGAAAACTCCTCGGAAATGTGGAATTTTCATGAGTTTTGCATATTTTCTGATATCCCCATCCGTCAGAGCCCTGCGTGGTAGCATCGTTAATATTTTTTTGGCTTCAAGTACAAGCCCATCCCTTTTTTATATGGTTTGAGGTGTAAATCTTTGCCAAGTGCAATAGCTTCCATAGTTTCATTATGTCTCTTATTTTCTGCGAGTTGTTGTTTGGCAGCTTTTGCACTATTCACAGCTTTAGCAATTCCAGCAGCTCCTCCTGCTAATGCTCCGGTGGCACTCAAACCCGCGAATAGCGGTACGAGGAAGGGTAAGATTCCCCCAATTTTTGATGGGACAGGAATCACTCGTGGAATAGTCACTCGGCTTCTTCCTCCAACCTTTTTAATGGCTTCTCTCGCACTGTTAAGTGCCGTTTTGATGGCATCATGTGAATCGTTATTCAATTTGATGGACTGTTTGGCAGCTCTGATGATTGTTCCCATTGCAACTTGCTTTTTAGCCTTCCCCCTCTTCTTGACTCGCTTTTTCGTCACACGTTTTTTCCCACCCATGCCTAATTTCTTTCTAGTCTTACCACCGGTGCCTGATTTTTTCACGCCCATACCTAATTTGGTTTTAGCCTTCATAGCGTTTGTTACAAATAAAGCTGCCGCTTTTTCCCCCACAGTGGCGTCTGAGGCCGAAACTCGTTGCCAGGCTCGTTCTGCAAGTACCTTATCAGCTTCGTGTCGTGCTGCAATATCCTCACGATTTTTCGAATAGGCAATATCATGCGCCTTACAGGCCGAATCGAGTGGATTAATCCCAGGATCTCCTCGAGCTAATCTTTTCGATAATTTTGTGCCGGGTCCACAGTACTGGTAGCCTGGTAGATGTAATTCAACGGAAAGGTTGTTGATGATTTTATTCAATAACCCTCTCCCCTTTTTTCTAGAGCGTGATATGTGCACAATCATGTTCGAAGGAGAACTGAATGATTTTGCTATAAAACCACCAATTTATAGATTTTCCCCTCAGTTGTGATCAAGATGGAGTTAAGTGCACATCCCAGTGGCTTACCCGTCATTAATTTTGATTCAGTCACTACAAAAGATGCCAACAATAAGAAACGTCATGGCTCATTGTTGCCAAATACAATTCGCGCGGTTTTCTGTGGTCCATCCAATTGTGGGAAAACTAATGCTCTACTCAGTCTTATAATTCACCCGAACGGTCTCCGATTTTCAAATATTTACATGTATTCAAAGTCCCTCAATCAACCTAAATATCAATTTTTACAAAACATATTGGAACCGCTTGATGACATGGAGTATTATCCATTTGCAGACAATGAGGAGGTTGTGTCTGTGGATAACGCGAAGGAGAATTCCGTGTTCATATTCGACGATGTGGCTTGCGAGAAGCAAAATAATATCAAGGCATATTTTTGTATGGGGAGACATAAAAACGTGGACAGTTTCTATTTGTGTCAGTCATATGCTCGCATCCCAAAACATTTAGTTCGGGACAATGTCAATTTTCTCGTACTATTCAAACAGGACGAAATGAATTTGAGACATATTTATAACGATCATGTAAACACAGACATGTCATTCGAAAAATTTAAGGAATTATGTTCAGCTTGTTGGAATGATAATTATACTTTTTTAGTTATCGATAAAGATAGTGACATTGAAACAGGTCGATATCGAAAAAATTTCGATTGCTTTATTCAAATAAATAACAGTTGTGGTGGGAAGGTATAAACAGTTATGAGCTAGATTCCAACGAGTCAACATGTCGCTCCACAAAGATGAAATGTCTAAACAGCAAGAGCTTTTATGTCAAATTTCTATTGCACGAAATTCGATCCAACGAAAACATAAACTGTTGAAGTTGGGTAGAGAGAACGTCGATGAAGCAATGCATGAAGTTTTCAAACCCATCCTGAAGCCCCTTCAGGAATTAACCTCTCGAAATGTGAAATCATATGAAGTGCCTGATAATGGAAAGCAACTCAGGGCGATTAATTATAAAAATCGACGAAAACTCAGACACAGGAGTACTCCAAAAACACCAAAACAGATACTGCCGAGTAGCGATGTATCTGAAGACAGTTACACGACAATAGCTGATGATTCTTTATTTGATCGCAACTTGAATGAGACTATGGTTTCGTTTTTGCAGAAATCTCACGATGGTACTATAATTCCAGCCCTTGACAATTCACGCAATCTGAATGAAAAATCATTAACCAACACCGAAGACATGAACGATGAAAAAGATGTAAATGATTTCAATACCGACACTCTTGCGTGGAAATATTTGGCTCAAATCAATACACCAAAATGGGATAACGCTTATGGTGTTCGTAAACTTACCCACAATTTTATGATTGGAGACTCTCCCATATATTTTGATGACGCTTTTATTAAAGTGAAAACCATGAAATACGCTTGCACCGAGGGATTGCTGGAGCTTCTCTTTATGAAAAATGCTGATAACAATTTGATAAGTGATAGTGATATTGATGCATATAAAAAAATCATCCTCGCAACTAATGGGCATCAGAGAAATTATAAACCTCGAGGCGGCATCCGAGAACAGAAGGGTGAGAAATATGAAAAATATATTTCACGCTTTGGTACGTCAAAGTACTCGGGCACCGGCCTTCTACCTACTTTTATGAGGGCTCGACGCCCCAACACAGTGGACTATATTTATTGGGATGATCCTAATGAACTTGTGGATCGTCTTCGATTACTCGTGGCATCCCAGAGAGCTGGAAATCCGAGCCATGATAATGAAATTATATCAATCGTCGAAGAACTGCGTGAGGCTGGAATTATATATTAGAGTACACACATTGCCACCTTTTATCATTTGCGAAATGAGTGTTGACGTGTTCGGTCGTCACTTAACTTCTGATAGTGGCTCCCATAATCGAGGTCCACCGGGTGTTGGATATAAACTCACGGAAGATGGCAATTATGATCTTCTTGGTAAAAAGCTAAGTAACGTTGCAACACCAGTGGACCCACATGATGCTGTTACACTCGAGACTTTGAATACAAAAATTCATGAATTGGAAATTGATGTAAAACGGAAGTGTCCAGATATTAATAGAAGGATTGGCAGGTTGATGAAAATAGTGGAGAAAACTCCAAGCGACCGCAAAAATGTCACAGAATAAATTGGATGATGTGACAGAATTGCATAGATCAGCACGAAGAAATTATCTCAGGCGATGAGTCAAAATTCATGATCTAGATGAGACATGGCAGGCAGATTTGGTGGATATGACGGTTTATGCAAAAAGTAATAATGGAAATAGATTCTTGCTCACTGTAATTGACAATTTTTCCAAGTTTGCTTGGGCTGAGCCATTGAAAAGGAAAAATGCCCAGGATGTCACGAGAGCTATGAGTTCAATCCTCCAACGGGGGCGTGTGCCGAAACATTTACATGTTGATGGTGGCAAGGAGTTTTATAATTCTGAATTTCCAGCATTAATGAAGAAATATAATATAAATTTATACTCCACATTCAGTAATTTGAAGGCATCCATATGTGAACGATTCAATCGAACATTGAAGAGTAAAATGTGGTTTCAGTTCAGTCTACGTGAAAATTACAAGTGGATTGATATGTTGCCAGAGCTCATGCACGAGTATAACCATCGAAAACATCGAACTATCGGTATGAGGCCTGTCGATGTGACGAAAGAAAATGCTAAAAAAGTGCGACTCGTTTATGCAGACTTTCGTGTGAATAGAAAACAACCAAAATTTCACGTGGGTGATAAAGTTCGCATTAGTAAAGCAAAACATGTTTTTGAGAAGGGTTATACGCCTAATTGGTCTACCGAAATATTCACTATTCGAAAAAATAATTACATAAATCCAATCACATATAAGTTGGAGGATTATAAAAACGAATCGATTAGTGGTAGTTTCTATGAAGAAGAACTCCTCAAGACGAAACATCCAGATGTATATCTCGTGGAAAAACTCTTGAAGAAAAATGGAAATAGACATTACGTTAAATGGCTGGGGTTCGATAACAGTCATAACAGTTGGATAAATATCAAACAATAAGAAAATATAAACAAAAAAAAGGGGGGGGTGTCAGCAGGCTATATGAGTGACGACTAATCTTGAAAATCATCAGTTTTGTGTGTGTATGTTCAACTTGACAACATGATCGTGATGGTGATTGTGTTGCAAGTCCTTGCAGTGACGCTCTGTCAGGCTGTGGATTTCCTGAACACGGGGATTCATAGCCAAAGCGGTTTGCATTATGAAGTAGCAGGGAATGTACACTTTACAACTGCAGAGTGGCGTCTCGCAATTTACATTGATTTGAGGAAATTCATTTCTCAAAGACCGTTGGTGACACGAGAAATGCTGCAAAACATGAATGAAACATGTAAATATCATGCTGAAGATGAAAAATGTGTAACGGTCCTTCAAGCGGAGAATCTCATGATGAAAGANGAGTGGCGTCTCGCAACTTACATTGATTTGAGGAAATTCATTTCTCAAAGACCGTTGGTGACACGAGAAATGCTGCAAAACATGAATGAAACATGTAAATATCATGCTGAAGATGAAAAATGTGTAACGGTCCTTCAAGCGGAGAATCTCATGATGAAAGATGAAAATATGGAAAAATATATCAATCAATTCCTCTTTTTCATGAATGAATCGATGAGTGAACAAAATCATGTAAACTCCAGTTTCTTTGGGATCATTTCAGAGACTTTTTTCAAATCCTTGAATAAAACTCAACTTGATTATAGACGAATACTGAATAAAACCAGTGATAGTTCTCGAACACATATTATCCAAACGGGATTGCATCACCTGCATGATGAACTTGATGGAATGAAAAATCGGACTGCGGTGAGTCTCACAGCACTCCACGATGCGATCAAATATATAGAGGAATTGGCGAAAAATGGAACTTTTTATGGACAGCCTTATCATACAATGATGAATTGAATGAGGGATTGGACTGATCATTTGACAATGGAGTTGGATAATTATCAGTATACTTTGCAGACAATCATCGACGCTGTGTATTTGGCAAAGGCTGGGGTAGTTCATCCTGAGGTATTCACATATGAAATACTCGAAAATGCTGTCAATAATTTTATTACAACCAATCAGGATCCATCATTGGTTTTTCCTTTGTCGAGTGAACAATTGCACTCTGAAAAATTGATGAAAATTTCTAAGACAAATGTTGGGTATCATGAGGGAAAATTAGTAGTAGTATTGAATATCCCATTATTGAAACCGACAGTTTACTACCTGTACAAAATGTATCCATATCCTACAAGTCAAGTGTTTGACCACAGCCAAGGGTCAGCGTACATTCAAACCTCGACGGGACCACCTGCTGCTTAGCCAACGTGATTACACCCTGGCACGCTCCGAGGACATTGCCGAATGCCTGACCGTCGATGATCATCAATATATTTGTAAACTGAAGTATCCATTTTATGATGCTACCTCTCAACCAATTTGCGAGGCGGCAATGTATATGACTGGTAGAAAACTGTCGCCTCTTATTGATTGTAGAATCAAAGATGAGTTTAAAATTTGAACCATATTGGAAGCAAACTGCGAAGGGGTGCTATATTCAGTACTCCAGAGAGAGGAGGTGTCAATGTCTCGTGTGGGGGTGAGTGGAAAGATTCGATCAACATCACTGGCACAGGAATTCTTCAAGTCAAAACGGGGTGGCGGCGTTTAAACATATCAACGATAATTGGATATCAACAATTTGTAGAGATATCAGCGGAATATATCACAGCTAGAAACCTAAATGTTACATCGATGATAGAAAACAAATATGTAGAATTCCTTCCCTCCTATTATGTATAACTAGATGAATTTTTACATGAGTGTGTGAAAGATGAACATTCATCCAATACTGTATTATTTTTCATCGATAGCACTGGGAATTTTTGTAATTTGGCTTATAGCATTACCTGCTTTTGTTAGTTTTGAGAGAGGATGAAAATGGGAGTGTGATCATTGGTTGGATTAAAGAGACACATGTATGATGATTTCAATTGAATAAATACATTTTTTTATAGAAAACATTTTTTTTCTTCGTTTTTTATAAATTATTTACAATAATATTATTTTTAAATCCATATGGTAAAGTATCTGTGGTATCTGGTAGAAGAATACGCTTATCATCGTGCCAACTTAGAGCAATTTTAGTTTGATTAATTGTATAGACATCATGTCTTATAGATCTGATCATGTTTTGCGGCATTGAAATATTTTTATGCTGATCCAAACATTCTTTATAATCATTGAAAGTGATATGCTTCAACGTCGACCTCTTAACTCCTTGGCACGCGATTTTTCCCAGATCTTCACCCGACACTTTGAAAGTATACATTTTCGATCGTAGTCCCACAAACTCGGTCATGACCTTACCATTATTCTCATCTTTCATTAAACCTAATTTTTTCTTGTTCTCTAAACGCATATTATATACATTATCTACAGGGTAATCCGAAGTATCAAATTCTATGTATATGTTTCTTCATAACTTCATAAATATCGCGTGACTTGAAAGTGATAGATAAGACTATCTGTGTCTGTATACAATAGATTTTGCCTTATCCTTGTAAATCTTTTATACAAAATTATAATGAAAATCGTAAATGTACAGTCTTAGAAATATCTAGAATACTGAAGCCTACATATATTGGTTATTCAATCTAATTTTCGTGCGACTCATTTGGATGATGACTAAGTCATTATCGAAGATAACATCGCATGAAAGTTGGGTTTCGAAATCCAACTTCTCGGCACCCGCATCGCCCTTCCCATTTTGTTATCAATTTCACATCGAGTTTTTCCGAACATTTTCCATCGTTTTTCCCGAAGACTGCGTTATTCACCAACTTGTAGAATTTTTTTTCAAAGTCGTTGCTAGATTTTTGTCGGAGACTTGTATTGAGATCAATATACTTCCCTAACCAAGCGCTTTGAGAGAATTCCAAGACTCTATGAATTTTAGTAATTTTAAGTCCTAACTTACAATACTGTTTCAAATTCTCATAATGAATAATATAATTATTTTTTGAGTGAAGAGTCGTCAATAGTTTCGGTGATTTCGCTTGGCCATTAGGAGGTATAATATGTTCCGGGCACAATGGCAAGTCTTTATGATGCTCGCGCTATTCCTCTGCATACTGCAGATCAACTTCCAAAATATATCCAGTCGTTGAATCAGCTGGAATTTCCAGGATTTTGAGGGATGAACAATCTTCCAGCCAACGGAAATTTCCAGTCGGCAAATGATGACTCATTGCGGCTCCATATAAATTATTCACATCCAGATACATTAAATATGATTCTTCTTTATGAGATTCATATTCTTCATCCTTCATATATCGATTATTAGCCTTTGCATATCGATTTGAACACTGCGACAAGCCTCCCCTGATACCTTTTTCGATGAACCGGAGTATTTCGGCATCTGTGAATAATTCTAATTGAACTCCAGTCATTTTTAACATTGTATCGAAAGCCAGACCCGGTGCAGTGTAATAATGAAGAGGATCCAACTTGTATGAGGCAAAACAACTATTTCGGAAATTCTCGAAAATGTCAGCCAGCAACAATACATCAGTTTTTAAATATAAATCTGCATATTCACCGAGTGTATTTATATTGAAATTTCTCCATATATTACACGCATGGCTATAGTCTTGATCAGATATGTGTTCATCATTCAAGCGAGAGTAAAAATCTTCTTTCCGTGGTAAACGTCGTTCATTTAATTTCTCCCATCGATCCAAGTATTCGTATGGGAAAATTCCTTTGCGCATCATTAGCTCGAAATGACGTTGACTTGGATAATAACTGGCTGTAATTTTTTTCTCCCCTGCATCCACATATGATGCCAATTTTTCAATACTCCCAGCCATGAAACGAAAAGAGTCAATGAATCTCAATTGTATTTTCGTCCGTTCCACAGTTTTTGTAAAGGAAATGTATTTTTCTTTATTAATCGGAAGTAACGTCACTGCACCCTCGAACTGTTTGGTTAGAGCTTTAATGAAGAAGTGTGAATCATAGCCGGATAGATTATGAAACACTACTGGAACCCCGCACGATTCAGTGTAATTGAGGTTACAGCCAGGGTGCGCGGCGCCTCGATATTTGCCTGTAAAGTGACAATGATCCCGGTGTTTCACAGCTTTTTTGGTGAATATTCTGCCACAGATATGACATGTTTTTGCAGCATTATAGGCTCGTTCCATCTCAGCAGTCAGGATCATAGGTTCATTTCGTTTGAGTTCTGCATCAATTTCAATAGCCAAGGTGTGTAACTGTGCAATAAACCACTGGATGCAGTCTTTTCCACGATAGATACAGAGTTTGGATTTTGAGTTATCGTAACTGCACTTGACGTAGAAAGCTACACTAAACGGCACATGTTGTTGATATATTGTAGTATTTTGCATGTCATCATGAGGTACTTGTTCCAATAAATACTGAGTATCGGCATAAACAACATATGGCACAGTTAACTGATTTTTAAAATTCTGAAATTTCAAAAATTTTTCATTCTCTTGAGGGAAAATCATTCGACACTTGTTTATAGACACACAATCCAACCTGTGATTTATATATGCTTCTTCTTTGAAAAAGTGACACAAGCACCTGTCACATAAGAGTGTCGTCCGTTTGGTTTTCGAAATTTGAGAACTAAGCAACCGATAAATAAATTTGAAATCCACACATAATGATGAATTTTTCCCACACCATCATTCTCATCGTTTTCTTTTTCAATCAGGAGAAGGTGAATCGTCGCTGTATCATCTGGTAATGTTGTAGAAGGACGTTGGCTCAAATATAATGGCACAATCCAATTTTTATTAGATTCTTCATCACTATCAATCCCATATAAGTTAATTGACATCTGATTAGCTTTTTCGAACTTTGGAATGTCTTTTAACGCCATAGGATAATCGAACATGCCATAGTTTTTTATGATAGTGCTAAACGAAGGGTACGAATTTGGTCTTTTTTTCGTTTCAACATCACAGCGTGCAGCCATAATGGACCACAAGAAGCAATAGAAATCTTCGTTTTGAACGTTCACCACTGCATGTTTTTTTCGAATCCATTCAGGTACTTCAACGAAGCTGGACCCACCTCGTCGTGGGTTATATTGGTTGATATTCACTACTAAATTAATCACTTCAACCAATCTCCATCCAGAATCTTGTTCCTGAAACTCATCCGCTTTTGTTAAAAGTTTGTCCTTTATATGCTCTTCAAACAATGTTTAATGTCCGTTGTATGTAGAATAATATGATTTTTTGTGTTGAAAAATTTTTCTTCTTCAATGAGTTGATTATTCTTCTGTATTTCATATTTACAGCATAACACTACATTCACTTGCAAACTTCTATGTTGTTTCAGTGCATTTTTTAAGCGTACGCAAAGCATTCTGCATGCATTATCCAAAAACTTCAACAAATCAGGATTTTTCAAATTGATAATGACANCACTTTCAAACTCCTATGTTGTTTCAGTGCATTTTTTAAGCGTACGCAAAGCATTCTGCGTGCATCATCCAAAAACTTCAACAAATCAGGATTTTTCAAATTGATAATGACACCCGTCCGCATGCGATCTTCAAAAACGCTTTGCAAATCTTCCCATCGGACTCTGTCAGTTAAATTATCACGCACACCTCCCCCGATAATTTCCAAATCTTTAAAACGTGATTGAAAACTTTTTAATCGTGCCAATAGATGGGTTAGACGTCTCTTATCATGATGATTGACACTCTTCCCCAGNATGTTGAGGAATGGGAAGACCACGAGGATCTTGGAGAACTCCATGATTCTGGATTCGAAGAGTCATCAGACCTGGAAAGTGAACCAGAAGATCACTTCCATGATTTCGGTGAAGTGCCAATTCTTCTCCGTCAGCTTGACGAAGCAGAGGCTAGTGATGATGATGATGATGATGATGAGAATCAAAATAATCACATTAATCCAATCAATGCAGATAATGTGTATGAGCCTGCAAGGGTAAATATTATCAATTGTTTTTCAGTCGCATATTTCCAGGCTGGTGTATTAATCCTGTCGGTATATTTCATTCTTCTTACAGANGGGGGGGGGGGTCTGGAAAAATGTTGAGAGTGATATACAACCTTCCAGCGGAACAAATTATCAACAGCGAGTTGTTCACACTATGCAATTGTGGGACACTTATGGGAGACTTTCTACTCAAGTCTGTTAACCATNTTTCATCCCAAATGAGTGGCGTCAAAACTATGGGAAGGCTGATTTGATCAAATGGAGCAACAGCTCGATTTTTCAGTTCTACATGGCATGGGGAGGAAAACCCCGATAACGTCATCTTGAACATTCATTCAGTGGGAATCCTGTATGTGTTGGCCGGTGAATACTGGTTCTACAAAGAGACGGATTATGTGGCTGGTGTTGCGTGGCTTCAGGCTGATTAAATACCCGACCGATAGAGTGACTTTTTCATCGGTCGTGGGTGTCAATGAATTGAGTGAATTTAGTGGAAAATTTGTGTATGTGTATGCTTTGAGTGCAAAGAGTGCATACGGGGATTCGTGAATAGGGCATATGCGTGTGTGTATATGTGTATACGTCTCCGTATCGTGTGTGTGGGTGTGTGTGTGTATGTGTTTGTGTGTGTGTTTTTTTTTTTTTTGGGTTCATGAACGGAAAAATGCTCTTTACGCACTAACACACTTCAGACGGGTGGTGTCTGAAGTGTAGTGTTCGAGTCGGTCAGTTCTAGATGGTAGCGACCACGAACAAGTATCTGCTTGGCGAATGTGCAACCCATACGGACTAAAAAACCGAACATGACCCTAGTAATCTTTGATCTTTCCTTCCCCTCGCGGCACCACCGTTAAGTATTACTTCGCGAGGGAGGTCTCAGCTGTTTGCTCTTCCTCATTTCAACCTTATGTACGTCCTCCTAGTCTACGAAGATGTTGGGTGTAGATAGGAGGTTCCAATAGGTTTTTCGCCTGTGTTGCAGCCTTGCGCTCGCGTTCCTCTTTCCTGAGCTCTTTTATGACTACAGCCGCAAAGTGACTCGTTGCATCCCAAGCTGCCTGCGAAGCTAATATAAAATCTATTAGGTTTTCAGGCAGTACTTCCATTTTCAGTGTAGATACCCAGATATGTCTGGTTTCGCTGAAACGCGGGCATGCGAAAAACACATGCTTCGCATCTTCATCCACTTCTGGACAGGTCGGACATTCCGAGAAATCTATATGCTAGAATTGATGAAGGTACGCTCTAAAGCATCCGTGCCCAGAAAGCAGATGCGTCAGGTAGTAGTTCACCTCCCCGTGTCCGCGATTTAACCAGACATCCACTTTAGGGACCAGGCGGTGTGTCCATCTCCCCTTGGTGGAGTTGTCCCACTTCAGCTGCCATCGCCTTAGGCTGTTTCGCCTTTCTTCAGACGTCAAATCCTCGGGACTCAGCACTTCGGATCTTCTACGCTCATATAGAGCTTTCCGCTCCTCAGCCAAAATCTCGATCGGCAACATTCCTGCGATGACACACACTGCGTTCTCAGAAACCGTCCGATATGCACTTGCGACTCTAAGGGCACTGAGTCGATAGACTGGTGCGATCTTACATCGTGCTTCCTGTAGTTGTAGGACAGTTCCCCAGATGGGGATGGCATATGTGAGCACGGAAGTAATCACTGAGGACAGTAGTGCTCGTCTCCTCTGCTTGGGTCCCCCGATGTTTGGCATGAGGCGTGATAAGGTGGATCTCACACCAGATGCCTTGATCCCCACGTGTTCAGCTTGCTGCTTGAAATTCAGTCGTGCATCGATCATCACCCCCAGGTATCGGATGAACGGCTGGGAGGTGGTTTCACAAAACCCGACTTGCAGCGTGATCGTCTCGATCTTCTTCCTGCTGGTGATCAATACGGCTTTCGTCTTCTGTTCCGCTAGGCTGAGTCTAACAGAATCCATCCAGCAGCGGATTGTCTCGAACGTGATGCTGAAAACACGTTTCATGTCCTCCAGGTGCTTCCTGATGATGACCACAGCGACGTCGTCTGCAAATGCCACAGGCTTAGTCCGCGAGGGCAGTTTCAGCTTCAGCAGCCCGTCGTACATAATGGTCCACAGGAGGGGACCCAGGACTGAACCTTGGGGTACTCCTCCTGTCACTTTGTACTTCTCAGGCCCAGTCTCGGTATCATACATGAGGACCCTTTTGCTGAAATAGCTACTGACCATCCTCCGCAAGTAGCCCGGCACGTCCAGTTTGGTAAGAGCCTCCATGATGCAGTCCCACCTAGCTGAATTGCAGAGGGGACGGTAAGATGAAGGTTCGTCCGGTGGTTTATTCCCTTTTGGGAGCAGCACCAACCTCTGCTGCTTCCACATGGCAGGAAAGATGCCCTCTCTGAGGCACTCGTTGTAAACATCCAGGAACTGCTCTGGCATCGTGTTAATGGCCAGCTTCAACGCGATGTTCGGGATTCCGTCCAGCCCTGGAGCTTTGGAGTTTCCCACTCTTTTGCAGGCCTCCATCAGCTCTTCCCTGGTGATCTCCGGGACAATTTCTCCTTCCCATTGTTCAGAGTTGCGGCGAAATTCCGGTTGACTTGGGAACAGCGTCTCCACAATTCTGTTCAGGAGCACCGGACACGATGGTGATGGCATTGTTTGACTCTTGAGTCGTGTCATCACCACCCTATAGGGCCTCCCTCATGANATCGTCTCGATCTTCTTCCTGCTGGTGATCAATACGGCTTTCGTCTTCTGTTCCGCTAGGCTGAGTCTAACAGAATCCATCCAGCAGCGGATTGTCTCGAACGTGATGCTGAAAACACGTTTCATGTCCTCCAGGTGCTTCCTGATGATGACCACAGCGACGTCGTCTGCAAATGCCACAGGCTTAGTCCGCGAGGGCAGTTTCAGCTTCAGCAGCCCGTCGTACATAATGGTCCACAGGAGGGGACCCAGGACTGAACCTTGGGGTACTCCTCCTGTCACTTTGTACTTCTCAGGCCCAGTCTCGGTATCATACATGAGGACCCTTTTGCTGAAATAGCTACTGACCATCCTCCGCAAGTAGCCCGGCACGTCCAGTTTGGTAAGAGCCTCCATGATGCAGTCCCACCTAGCTGAATTGAAGGCGTTCTTGATGTCCAGAGTCACCACCAAGCAATACTCCTTAGTGCCATTCAACCATCGTTCCCCTTCAATCGCTTTCCTAGCGGTTTCGACGACAAGGTTGATGGCATCAAGTGTGGACCGGCTTTTCCGAAAACCATATTGATTCCCAGCAAGCGCGGGTTCCACGGCAGCTTCTATCCTCTGGTGGATGATACGCTCGAGAATCTTGCCAGCAGTATCGAGCATGCAGAGGGGACGGTAAGATGAAGGTTCGTCCGGTGGTTTATTCCCTTTTGGGAGCAGTACCAACCTCTGCTGCTTCCACATGGCAGGAAAGATGCCCTCTCTGAGGCACTCGTTGTAAACATCCAGGAACTGCTCTGGCATCGTGTTAATGGCCAGCTTCAACGCGATGTTTGGGATTCCGTCCAGCCCTGGAGCTTTGGAGTTTCCCACTCTTTTGCAGGCCTCCATCAGCTCTTCCCTGGTGATCTCCGGGACCATTTCTTCTTCCCATTGTTCAGAGTTGCGGCGAAATGCCGGTTGACTTGGGAACAGCGTCTCCACAATTCTGTTCAGGAGCACCGGACACGATGGTGATGGCATTGATTGACTCTTGAGTCGTGTCATCACCACCCTGTAGGGCCTCCCCCATGGGTCGGTCTCCACCTCGCTAAGGAGCTCGCTCCAGCATTGCCTCTTGCTATGCTTGATGGCTTTGCTGAGCTTTCGCCGTGCCTTCTTGTACTTCATCTCCAACTCCATGAAGTTGGGACTTTTCCTACCACGCTGAGATGACCTCCTGGCTGCGTTGCACTCCTTCCGTAGCACAGCGATGGTCTCATTCCACCAATACACTGGTGGATGTCGATTCGTGGTCCGCTTTCTCGTCATTGTGGCGTCGCAGGCTTTACTCACCTTCCTCCTGATGCTCTGCGCCTTCGAAGTCGCATCTGTACCAGCGATTGGATGGTCATCTAATGCCACCGCAAATGAGCCTGGGTCGAAAGTGCTCACTCTCCAGCCAACGCTGCTGGTCTTCTTGGCTGCTGATGCGACCTTCTGATTGGAACATAACTCCCAAAGTATGGCTCGGTGGTCACTAGCCGTATATATATCAGCTACTCTCTATGAGTAGTTTCTCTTAGCGAGAGCACCACTCACGAAGGTAAGATCCACAATTGAGCTCGCCTCTCCCCGCATGAAGGTTGGCTTCTCTCCTCTGTTCAGCAAGATCACGTCCAAAGCGGACATGCCTTCCAGAACAGCTTAACCCTTAGCGTTTGTCACCTTACTACCCCAGTCAACTGCCCAGGCATTGAAGTCACCAGCTATCACCACGGGAAAGTGTTGCTTGGCATCCCCAGTCANCACTCACGAAGGTAAGATCCACAATTGAGCTCGCCTCTCCCCGCATGAAGGTTGGCTCATCTCCTCTGTTCAGCAAGATCACGTCCAAAGCGGACATGGCTTCCAGAACAGCTTGACCCTTAGCGTTTGTCACCTTACTACCCCAGTCAACTGCCCAGGCATTGAAGTCACCAGCTATCACCACGGGAAAGTGTTGCTTGGCATCCCCAGTCAGCCTGTCCAGGAAGTCTGTGAACTCATCGATGCTGAGACTCGGTGGGGCATAACAGCTGTAGAAGTGAATTCCATCGATCTATGCTTTCACGTAGCCGTTCCTGCTTCCGGTGTCTTGAAAAGGCCTGTTCCCACAAGCCCAGATTACTGCCCCGCCATTGGCATCAGTAACCCAGGATTGGGTGCCGAGGTGTCGGTACGGCTCCGAAATCATAGCC
>NW_021680558.1:201146-210714 GCF_001412515.2 Diachasma alloeum
ATCCTTCTTCACTCGCCGTAGGATTTCGGAGTACATCTCCTTCTCCTTAGGGCGAATGATCAGTGCTTTCGACTTGACCGCTGATTTCCTCTGGGTTCGCTTTCGGCTTGGGTTTTGCCTAAGCGACTCAGGAGCTTGCTCAGATTTCTTCCTTCGCCGCTTCCACTTCTGCCAGCCCTCACTATCGTGAACCTCATTTTTTCCTGGCCCGATTTGCTGGTGTTCGCCTGCATCCCTCTGCGGTTCCGACGCCCGCTTCGGTTGGATTGGTGTGGTCTCCTGTCGAGACCTCTTCAGAGCATCAGGATCCGTTCCCGGGGACTCGCGATTTCTCTTCTTCTTGGTCTGGTACTCATTCGGCACCCCACTTCGTGATCCACCGTCCTTCGATGTTGGCTCATGAGGTTTTGTCTTCTGTGTAGTCCCTTGCTCTGATGCACCTTGACAGATGGATCGGAGACGTTTTGCAGAACTTTGAATGCTCCTGGCGAGCTGTCGCATTCCTTCATTGATGGTCCGCTTGGTTTTGTCCGTTATCTGGGACAGAAGATCTCCAATGAGCTTCTCGTGACGGTCCCAAGCCTGCTCCTGTCTCGATCCTCCGTTCGAGTTGATTTCAGTCACCTTTTGAGTCTGTGACTCCACCCCACTTGTAGTATCTGAGGCCAAGTGGTCCGCCTTTGAGAAGTGTGATGGTTGGCTCTTCCCAGAATCCATGGAGCCGGCATTGGCCACCGGGGCTTGCAGCCGATCGGAACCAATGGTAGGATTTACCTCTCGAAGAGGGGTTACCACCTGGGATATTTTTGTGTTATCATCACTACTCAACATTTTTTGTTTGGCTGTTAAACAGAGCCACTGTGCAACTTTGTAAGGCTGTTATAGAGAGCCCACCCTGCACACCGCTTTTAGAGTTGGGTTTCTCGGAAGGTGTTGGTTCGCGCCGACGTATTTTATTTAGTCGGTACCCTATATTCTGAACGGCAGCTCAGAATATCGAGCATTCCCCCATCCACCTGGGGATGCGCCACGTTGCAGGACCTTCCAACCTGCGAAAACTCTCGGAGGGTAAAGGCGTTCCTCGCCGAAAGGATCCGTGGTGTGTGTGTGTGTGTGTGTGTGTGTGTGTGTCGGAATGCGTTTGTGCATGTGTCGGGCGTATGGGTGTCATGAAAGTTGTAATATTGAATGTAACGAATAAATTGTGCATTTTTTCCAATTAATCACGTGGTGTTTTTATTCTGAAAAGTGTTTGTCGATTCATTGCAAATGTCGGGAAAATGAATTCGAAGATTCAATTGCCCCCCACCCCCTCTCACGAGCATCGAACGCAAAGTTAGTGTTTGCTTTGAAATGTGCTCATCAATTGGTTAATAAATTGATTACCCCGCGAATTAATCAACCCTTTCACCCACCCACCCCGCGGGGTGAAATGATTCGGTCGTGAATAGTTCCCACTGAAGTCCAATAATATGTTAATTAATTAATCAATTAATTAGCCCGCGAATTAATTAACCCTTTCACCCACCCACCCCCTCACTCGGGANGAATAAATTGTGCATTTTTTCCAATTAATCACGTGGTGTTTTTATTCTGAAAAGTGTTTGTCGATTCATTGCAAATGTCGGGAAAATGAATTCGAAGATTCAATTGCCCCCCACCCCCCCTCACGAGCGTCGAACGCAAAGTTAGTGTTTGCTTTGAAATGTGCTCATCAATTGGTTAATAAATTGATTACCCCGCGAATTAATCAACCCTTTCACCCACCCACCCCGCGGGGTGAAATGATTCGGTCGTGAATAGTTCCCACTGAAGTCCAATAATATGTTAATTAATTAATCAATTAATTAGCCCGCGAATTAATTAACCCTTTCACCCACCCACCCCCTCACTCGGGACGATTAATTATTCGGTGAGTGACTCTCTCTAGTACCCAAAGCGTGAATTAAAAGATTAATCCGCGAATCAAACCGCGACCGGCGACTTAATCAACCCTTTCGCCAACCTTCTCGCGGGGGTGGGTTGAATACGTTGTCAATCAAACTTCTTTCAATCAAAAAATTGCAAATGAATTCATCAATCCGCGAATCAAACCGCGAATTAAACCGCGACCCGCGGATCAGACGGCGAATTACACCGCGACCCGCGGATTCATTAACCCGTTCACCCACCCGACCCACTCGCGGGGGCACTCTGACCAGGTCTCCGCCAGANGTGTGTGTGTGTGTGTGTGTGTGTGTCGGAATGCGTTTGTGCATGTGTCGGGCGTATGGGTGTCATGAAAGTTGTAATATTGAATGTAACGAATAAATTGTGCATTTTTTCCAATTAATCACGTGGTGTTTTTATTCTGAAAAGTGTTTGTCGATTCATTGCAAATGTCGGGAAAATGAATTCGAAGATTCAATTGCCCCCCACCCCCCCTCACGAGCGTCGAACGCAAAGTTAGTGTTTGCTTTGAAATGTGCTCATCAATTGGTTAATAAATTGATTACCCCGCGAATTAATCAACCCTTTCACCCACCCACCCCGCGGGGTGAAATGATTCGGTCGTGAATAGTTCCCACTGAAGTCCAATAATATGTTAATTAATTAATCAATTAATTAGCCCGCGAATTAATTAACCCTTTCACCCACCCACCCCCTCACTCGGGACGATTAATTATTCGGTGAGTGACTCTCTCTAGTACCCAAAGCGTGAATTAAAAGATTAATCCGCGAATCAAACCGCGACCGGCGACTTAATCAACCCTTTCGCCAACCTTCTCGCGGGGGTGGGTTGAATACGTTGTCAATCAAACTTCTTTCAATCAAAAAATTGCAAATGAATTCATCAATCCGCGAATCAAACCGCGAATTAAACCGCGACCCGCGGATCAGACGGCGAATTACACCGCGACCCGTGGATTCATTAACCCGTTCACCCACCCGACCCACTCGCGGGGGCACTCTGACCAGGTCTCCGCCAGACCCTTGCCCCAGAACCCGCATTACTCATCTACTATTGGTGTCAACATCGAAGGTTGTTGAAGAGGTTGTTGCCACGTGGACACCATCTGCGGTGCATACATCGGAGATGATTGCATCTGGGCATAGGGTGCCATAATTGGAAAAGTTGCTGGTGATGGTGGTGGCGTTGGAGGCATCATGGGCTGGGTCCCACTGGATGCCACTTTCTGTAATTCAATTATCTATTGTGAAAGAAGTCACGTAAAAAAATGAATAGGAAAACCTAGCGCTCCTTGAAATGACTTGTATTGAATTTCCAATGGAACTCTGAAAAATTTCTGTTGAAGTTCTATTATAATTCCATGGAAAAATTCGAGCTGTTCTTCGCGCCGATTTTATCAAAAATTATGGCATATCCTCCTGCGTTTTTGAATCGATATTTGTTCATAAAAAAAATCCTATACGTGTTAGTTCTCTATATATCTTATTCTGTTGGGATGGTTTCTATGAAAATTCTTGGATATGAATTTCCCATTTTGTTTTTCTTGGAATTTGATGAGGATTTGATAAGAAAGGAATAAAAGTACACAGGAAAAAATTTCGAATCTTACGCCAAAGGATTTCTATATAAAAACAAAAATCTACCGACTTTTTCCTATCAAATATCTCTTGACAAGATGACACGGTAAAGTAACATGATTTTCTATTAAATTGGCGCTAAAAACTAATAGAATTTTCTAATAAAATTTCACTAGGACTTCAAGAGGATTCTCATAGAATTTCAATAGGAATTCAATAGAATTTTTAAGAGAAAGCTGGGTTTTTCTATTCGATTGTTTCATGAATGGTGAAAAGACAATAACAAGACTATCGAGTTGTACGGATAGCTTAGACAGCGCCAAACCTTTTATGACATTTTATGATGTTTATGTTAAGGATATCCAAGTACTTTGTCTTTTTGTTGGTTTCAGTGACATGCTTCTCTACTGTCATAGTTGAACCTCAAGCTTTCAATTGAGCCCCATTTGACACTAAGTTTCCGGACATTTTACACTACTTTTATTATTTAAGCTTTCATGCTCTGAATCTGATTCTTGATTTTGAACCGTTGGGGAACATTTTAAAGATCTGAAAAAAAATAGAAAGTCCATTTTTGGAGGAAGATTGATAAAATAATTGAAAAATTGCAACTTTTTAAGATTACGATCATTTTTAGGAACAATTTATAAACAATCAATTTTCCTCCATAAAAACCGTTTGTTTGAAGTCGTACCAAATTTATTCATATTCAAAATTTGATCAAAAATCGATGTAATGCCTAAAAAATGAGGTTTCCGGAAGCTTAAATAATTTCAATTTCAATTTTTTATAAGAAGGGGATGTTCAAAAAAAATAATAATTCTGTGCAAAATGGAATTTTAATGACGTTAAATATTCTTTTTTGTTTCAAATTATTCTCATGCAACTTGTTTGACAAATTTGATGAATGAAAATAGCAGAATCCATGGTCTGGTCTGTACCAAACTGTACAAGGTATTTGGATATCCTGAATGAAAAGTGTTCATTCATCACATGCAGAGGATAATATTAGTTGTTAATCTTCGGACAGGGTGTTGAAGAGCCTCCGGAAGCACTACAGAAACTGACATGATCAGAGAAAAAAAACGGGAAGACTTGTGACGATCTCGGAATATGTTGATTTTAATCAATTGAAATGTTTATTTTTAATACGTCACAACTGTCTCCAAGCCCAATGTCTCCCAACGTAATTTTCACCCTAGGCGCCAGCCTATTTTATTTTTAATATTGGCCAAATAGGCAAATGCCAATTTTCCATACCAAAAGTGATTAATTCACCACACACCGAAACTATCAGCTTGAACTCTTCTTAACAAGGGGATGGAGAGACGATACCTCCTACCGAATTCTTGGAATGACGAGAAATAAATCAGAATACAGAATTTTATGCCCCAAACGAACTGGTCTATTTAATAATATTTACAAGAAATGATAAAAAATACGAATAATCGCAATACACAAATTTTAGATGTTTGAATCACAAAATAACACGAAAAACAAATAGGCCACTGGCTTCACCAGTGCGCAAAATGAATAATTATATACTGGCGTGGGGAAATATCCTATCTTTCCCCACTCTCTCACTGAATTAAGATGAAATCTATTTTTAGCTGATATCCCAGCATCCAACAAAATTAATTCAGGATGAATCACGTCAAAATTATCTCTAAATCTATTCACAAAAATATATCAAATGAATTTGAACTCCAAATAATAAAAGAAAATGAACTATCGAGACTCACTGTCTCTTCTCAATACCAAATTACGAAATAAATTCTAAACTCCACTCGACAGAGTTCAGGACTCAGTCTCGATCCAATAAACAAATAAATATGCTCTAGACACGACTTATCTCAATCTCTGTCCAGTCCAGGGCCTCAGAATCCACTCCAGCAGCTCCAGTCCGTCCAAGAATCGACTCAAATCTCCAAAAATCTCAGCGACTCGACAGCTACTCGACTGAGCTCCTACATTCTACCTGTTTCAGAGGGAACTGACGCTATGGTCATTGTTCTGCCCACACAAAGAGCCCTCCCTCACTAACTTTGCCAAAACTATTCAAATGAGCATCACATTAGCCCCTGGACTGGACAACAATTATTTAATTTCCTCTAATTTTCCTCTAATATAAAAATGTAAATAATTCTTCTAAATTATTGATGATGTGGGTTCTGTCCCACGACGAGTATCCTTCCTTGGGGATGATTCCCCAAGACTGTCCAGGAGTTCCCTTGACTTCGAAGTTCTCAGCCTGGACGAGTCCAAGTTGTCGATCTCCACCATGTCCAACGCTGCTGGATGGAGAGTCCCAAACTGCTGAATCGACTCGTCCATCGTCATCCCAAGAGATTTTTCTATGGATCATTCTTTTGTTTGTCCTCGAGGTCCTCTCCGACGATGAATTTCCCTCAATAAATAAATTCCCCAAAACAATTAAAAATAATTCTCCAGGTGAGGATTTCCCAGTGGTTTTCTCCGTTTTCTTGAAGGTGAGGGAGCTTGAGCTCCCCCCGAGACTCAAGTATCAATTAAATTAATTTTTAGAATAAAAATAAAAACAATAGAACCAATTGACAATCAAATTGTCACAGACTTCTCAGTGATCTTTGAACTGCAGCATCTTGAAAGGTCTGACAGGAGGTAAATGAGGCGAAGTAAATAGAAACGGAATGAAAATGAAGGACTCAGCTGGTCTCGACCCTAGGATTTTCAGGAGATTATCAATTGATGCGATCTTGAAAAATTGAAAAATGACGGAAAAGCAAGGAATCAAAGAAACGGAAGCGCTGTGAACCCAACATTTATTGATAATACAGAAGTTCTAGGCATGCGAACATAACTTACTCTTTTGCTTCAGGCCGCAGCTGCCACAAATTATTCTTTGAAAATATTTTCTCCATACCCCGAAGTACTGGATAAACCAAAGTTAGAATTCTAACTATGGAGAACGGAGGAAAAATGGGAGAAACAGGTGGAAAGTAGGTGATGTTGCATTTATGATTGATAAATGGTAATGGATGATAACCAAACTAGCTGACAATTGGAAAGGGAAACGGTCGTAAGAATAAATAAGGTATGAATGGCGCAATGTTTCTACTGACAGATGAATGCGAAATGAATATGAAAGTGTTAGCAAATGAGAAAATTACGAATCTATTTTCACCTGCTTCAACTCCTTGACAGCTTTCTGCATTTTTTTATTCTCAAGTTCTGCTTCCTTTATTCGTCTATTCGTGCGATTGGAAGTCGGATGTCCTTGCAAGTTCTACGTAGAACGAATTACATGGGAAGTCTCACATGATTTCTGAACAGCTAGGAGTGCATCAGCGTTGGTTATCGTATCCTGATTAGCATTTGGAGTGCCAGAGATACCAGGATTGATGATATTGCCTGTCGCAAGATGCTGCTGACCTACAGGAGGGTCAATGTGAGGTACTCCTGTCACTTCAGTAGTCCTGAGGGTGACTGATGTTGGTTGATGAGCCATCTGGGCAGCTGCATCAGAGTCAGAATTACCGAAGCACTCAGCTCCAGATAAATGTGTGAAGTACGTGACGCCGGGCATTCCCATGGTTGATGCATTGACTGGATGCCACGTCTGGGGAACAGTCGGATTGACGACTCTGGGAATAGTCCCAGTTCCGGAGCTCATCGAATAATTAATCTGGGGGACGAAATAGTGCTGTGTGCCAGGCATTCTGCTCATATTCCAAACTGCAGGCATTCTAACAGCAGCTGCGGTCACTGACGTCGATGTCTGGTGAGCTGAAATCGGCCGTGAAGTAGCAGGGCCTTCTGTGCCAGGCACTCCATGTGAGTACAGAGCAGAAGGGATTCCTGTAGTAGAAAAAGTCACCAGTGGTGATGTCAGAGTGAAAACATTTTGCGATGTGGCAGTTGAGACGCCAGTGCCAGGAATTCCCGTGAGATTCGGAGCTCCAGCTATTCCAGCAGTAGCAGTGGTCACAGGTGCCGATGTCTGGGTACCTGTATTTGGCTCTGGCTCAGCAGGTAGGCCAGCCCCAACAATTCCACTTACGTTTGGAGTGACGGATGTTCCAGAAGTAGCTGTGGTCACTGATGTGGATGTCTGAAGAATTGGAATATACTGTGAAGTCGCAGGGGTCTCAGTTCCAGGCATTCCATGGCTAGCAGAAGGCAATCCTCCAGTAACTAGAGTTACTGTGGAAGATGCCTGGGGAAGTGAGTTCTGCAGTAGAGTATCCGAGAGGCCTGTGCCAGGCGTTTCAATGCCACTCGCAACTCCAGGTACTTATGCAGTAGTTGTAGTCTCTATTGTTGACACCTTTGGAGCCGTGACGACCGTTGTCGACGTGTGCAATACCGAAATCGGCTCAAAAACAGCAGGGGGACCAGTACTAGGCATTACGCTGATCTTTGAAGCTCCAGTCATACCATTAGGGGCAGTAGTTTGCGCCATCGACGTCTGGGGGATTAAATTATGCGACGTATCAACAGTAAGATCAGTCCCTGGAATTCCGCAGACATACGTCGCTGTAATCACTCCTTCACTACCTGCTGTCGACGTATTAGACCCTGAGGTATGTGATGTGACAGTGTGGGGCTTTGTAGTCACTGTACGAGTCATCTGCACGACTCCATGAAGATTTAAACTACTCTGGCACTGTAGAACAGGGAATCCACTCATTTCAGTGGGCTCCAGGTTTGCAGAAGAGACCAACGTGTACCTCTCAACTGCTGGAATTTCTATCGATGACATCTTATCTCTCTTACTCTGACGAACCGGCTTAGGTTTTTTGGATGTATTTACTGGCGTTTGCATAGATTTAGGAGTTTCACGCGATGATGTGCGATTAGCGGGGATCATAGTGGCGAATTGCTGAGATTTTTCATCAACTTATGGGATATTCCATGTCAACTCAGCCACACCAGATTTTTTTTTGCCTGGGCAAAATCATTGAGTAGGTGCAGTTTGAACTACTACATATAGCCAGTGATTATGCAAAATTTCATTGCCCTGCCACCTTTTGTTTCTGAGATAATCATTACGAAACTTGAAATTTTCAAAAAATCATTACTTCTGAATGGAGCATCCGATTTTGATAAATAAAAAAAGAAAATTTTCTATTTTTCTCTTACTTCAAGATAAAAAATACTTCAGAGCCGTCAAGAAGCTCCTAGACCGGTATTTCGAGAATTTTTCGTGTTTTCATTTTTTTTTTCACACTAGGGCCGCTCGATATTCGATCGAAATATTTTTTTTATGATAGAGGATGTCCTTCTGTGATATAAAAAAATACGCCATAATGGAAGAGCGAAGCAATGCACCGGAAAAAAATATTGTTTTTCAAAATTTTTGGATTTTTCAGTTTTTAGGGGAGATCTATCGGTTTTTTTTCAAAGCAATCAGTCTGTCAACTCTTATTCTTTATGATGGCGAAAGAGTACGCCATCCTGTAAGAGAGAAAGAATGCTCCGAAAAAAATTGTCCTTCGAAATTTTTAGTAAGGGACTTGGAACGCGTTCCAGTTTCAATTTCGCTCCAGGGGCAGGAAACGAAACGAAACTGTAACGTTCCAACCTGGGAGCGAAACTCGGAACAAAAGCCATGGAACGATACGCCCGGAACGAAACTCGGAACGAAAGGCCTGGAACGTTTGAACCCGGAACGAAAGTCGGAACGGAAATCGTGGAACGTTTCTCGTATGGAACGAAACTTGGAACGAAAGTCTTGGAACGTTACAGCTTGGAACGAAAGTCGGAACAAAACTCGTGGAATGTTTCTCATTGGGAACGAAAGTCGGAAAGTTACTTATCCAGAAACGTTCCTTGGCAAGGAATGAAAGTTGGAACGAAACTCGGTGGAGAAAGGAAGTAGGAGTGAATAGAGGCAGCGTTGCCAAACGTTGATACATACCGTCCACACACTTGGGCATATTCTATAACGTAACTATTTTATTTATCGCCCGTTCAACACTTGAAGTAATTATTCGAACAGGGTCTGTTTTTATTGTTATTAAACGTTTCAAGTTACTCGTGGCTCTCGTTAAATTTTACG
>NW_021680558.1:212475-221512 GCF_001412515.2 Diachasma alloeum
TTCATCTTCCTCATCCTCCTCCTCTTCTTCGCTCTCATCGTCCTTTTCAATCAGTTTAGATTGATCCTCCGAGAAGAGTTTCCCCAGTTTCACCATGTTGGTACCGTTGTCTGATGTGAAAAAATAGATACTCGAAATATCTATTTCATACTTCTCCAGGACTGCCGTGATTACCCCTTTCAGATAGTCAGCTGAGTGTTTATCGAAGAGGTCAATCACTCCTAAAGTCCTAACATGGATGGCCCCATTTTCGATGGATTGCACATTGATTCCAATGAACCCGTGATCATGACGTGTGGCAGCATCAACCTTCAAGCAGATGAGTTTCCCCTGGAATCATATAAAGATAATGACTATCTACAACTGAAGGAGGTTGGCATTGTTCCGATAAAAATACAATAGATATGAAAAACATAATTGAAGAATATGTGTTGTAATACCTTCAACCCATCTCGTATGGATGCTCGAATCTCTTTGGCCTTTTGAACAGTCAACTTGCGCACAGCCTCTTGTGAAAAATTGCATTCATCAGCAAGATTTGCAGCTTCAAGGAAAGGGCTGATTATCTGGACAAAAGCGCTATCTTGCAGGATTGAAAATGGACGTCCGTTGACGGTTACCCATTCAACGTAGAGTTCCTTGATTCGATCTGCGCTGATGTTGACAGAAAAAGATTTCGATCTCACACATTTCTGAGAATCTGCTTCCTTCTTCTTCTCCTGCTCGGCGGCTGCATGTTCATTTGGATGCCATCGCTCCAAATGCTTCTCCAACTTTCCATTGCGGTCACCCTATGAACAGATAATAGAAATTTATCGTTTGATCAAGTCTACAACATATTATCATCTCTANGTCATGAAAAGTATTTTTTTCTCTTGGAAATCACCTTACATTCATATTCACGCTCATGTTCTTCAACGGATCCGTTTCCAGGTATCAACATAAACGCAAACCTCATACCCATCGTTTCTCTGCCTGCCTCCGAAAAATTGAACCGCCGAACCAATCAGAGCGCTCCATTTCGTCGCTCAGAATATCCTGACCCCCGAGCGAATTTGAAGACTCATGCCGTTCTGTTCCAATCTTCCGTTTGACACTCATCATTTTTGCTCACTTAATCCGTTTGACCTTGAACATCGCTTTGCACAGCTGTTGCGTTATAGGCTTGCCTGACCATTTAACCATTAAAACCGTCTCATTTTTTTTATAAAAATGTCCACAGTTTCGGGAAAAAATATGGAAATGCTCCAGCAACGTTTCATCCCAGTGAAAGCTTCTTTTGCTGTCAAATATCGTTGCTTTTCAACGACGCACCCATAAAGGTCTTCTATTTTCTTCCTCATAGTTTGGTCACAATACGAAGGAATTGCCGCAACGTGTCGTTTTTTTTTATCTTGTCATCGGCTGGTTGACCGGAACAATCCGAAAAAAAATTGAATTCGTCAATTAAAGTATCTGGCAAATTATATATTTTTTTTAAATATTACATCCCAAATTCTGGACAAAGAAAAAAATCATTTCTAACAGTTGAACAATTTTTTCCAATGTTAAATGAATTTACCCGTTGTGTGACGTAGCTGCAAACTCGCTAAGTTCGCCCGGGTAATGTAGGGTGAATTCGGCAATGCTAGAGCCTAAATAATACGGCGGAAATTCCCCGTGGAGGTGACCAGAGTCGCAAGTTCCCGTCAGGTGACCAAACTAGGGTTAAAAATTTAGCATCCTGCGTTGATTTTTAAAAATTTTTCGTCTGACGACTCCCCTTATACGGGATGTATCTATGAGGAGCGTTCGGACTGAAAATTTTGAAAAATTCGGCATAGGATGCAAANGGCTGGTTGACCGGAACAATCCGAAAAAAAATTGAATTCGTCAATTAAAGTATCTGGCAAATTATATATTTTTTTTAAATATTACATCCCAAATTCTGGACAAAGAAAAAAATCATTTCTAACAGTTGAACAATTTTTTCCTATGTTAAATGAAATTACCCGTTGTGTGACGTAGCTGCAAACTCGCTAAGTTCGCCCGGGTAATGTAGAGTGAATTCGGCAATGCTAGAGCCTAAATAATACGGCGGAAATTCCCCGTGGAGGTGACCAGAGTCGCAAGTTCCCGTCAGGTGACCAAACTAGGGTTAAAAATTTAGCATCCTGCGTTGATTTTTAAAAATTTTTCGTCTGACGACTCCCCTTATACGGGATGTATCTATGAGGAGCGTTCGGACTGAAAATTTTGAAAAATTCGGCATAGGATGCAAAATCTTTGAAAATTTTCCATAACTGTAATTCAATTGTACATGTTCTGATATCCAGAAATTTTTACTCGGGAATTTTTTTCNGAGCGTTCGGACTGAAAATTTTGAAAAATTCGGCATAGGATGCAAAATCTGTGAAAATTTTCCATAACTGTAATTCAATTGTACATGTTCTGATATCCAGAAATTTTTACTCGGGAATTTTTTTCCGGGGGAAACCAATCCGGGAACCCTCAGAATATCTTTAACTTTTCATGAATTTTCGCCAAAAACCCATATTTTCATCACACTGTGGCGACACACAATAATGGCGAAGAACAGGGCTCAACAATACCTCCATCTGAGGGAATGATGATTGAATTCCATCGATTCATTAGCGAATAATTGGAGGGAATCTTGGTTACATACATGAGCACACACGTACGAATGCGGTTCAAAAATTACATTTTCTGACTCTTCTGATCACAATGTGTCGATACTACTAAAAAACCGGAACTTGACTTTCAACGATTACAAATATTCTATTCGGGAGCAAAAAGAGTCAAGACATAAAATTGTGGGAATTCCTCAAGTCTCAATGTCTATAGGGATCATATAAAAATTATTATATACAAACCGTGTGTAGAAATTATCCGAATATCATATATGGTAAACCTATAGTATTCAATATAGAATATGAGCAGTTCCACACCAAATCCGAAACCCAAAAAAATCGATGTCTGCGATTTTCTTCTCAATTTTTTAATGGAAAGTTGGGTATTAGACGAACATTTTGAAGAAAAAAAATTGAAAAATATGAATAATTGCGGGAGTAATGATTTTTTTTGAAAATTTGCATTTTTTTTTAAATAAAAGTTTGCTTTCAAATTATTAGAAATATTCTAGGCGCCTTCAGAGCTATCAAATTTCTCTTCAGCACACTTAAAGAACATAAAAAAAATATTGAAAATAAGACATCACTTGCTGCATTCCATCCAGTTTTAGGGGCTTCATACGCCAAAACGTATTTTCTTTCAATGGTAATTCTCTCAAAAATCTATTATTTTTTAAATCTGAAATTTCTACCGAAAATCATCAATAAAATGACGAAACTTTTGGCGGCAAAAAAAGTTACTATATGGCATTAGTTTGGCAGATATTAATTTTTTTTCATAAGCAAACTACTGGAAATCATGAAAAATCGCGTTGAATTACTCAATTATCTCTCAAATGAGTGAAATTTCGATGGAACATTGGTAAATGAAAGGATTTAGAGTCATTACTCTCCCCACTATCCCTTTTTGGCATAATTATTGGAAATTTATCAAATAAGATACCTGAAAAGCTTCTATTTATTCCTTATTGCTGTTGAAAATAATAGCTACAAATTACTTCATTAACAAACTCCCTCTTTATCCCTAAAACCATACAATGTTCATCTATTTTCCATAGTATGCCTATGATAAGAATTAATATCTGCCACACTAATGCAATGTAGTAACTTTTTTGCCGCCACAATTTTCGTCATTTTATTGATGATTTTTGGTAAAAATTGCAGATTAAAAAAAAAGGTTTTTGAGAGAATTACGATTTTTTTAAAACACGTTTTGGCGCATGACATCGATTTTTTTGGGTTTCGGATTTGGCGTGGAACTGATCATTTAGGATCACTCATGAGCATGTTCTCATATAAAAACTCTATATGATTTTTTAAGTGAAACGCCACTCTCCCGTTTAACCCTTAGGATTTCTTCGGTCATCTCTGTCATTTAACCCTGAGCATCCCTCCCTCCCCTTCACGCATTGTTACTCAGTGAGACCCCGACACTCAGGGAAAAAATTTCTTATCGCTATTGTCATGTCTGGCAACGCTGCACTTCCTTCTATCCCTAGGATTCCTTCTATCCCGATCAAGTTCTTAAGAGTATCATTCCAGGTTTCGTTCCTAGCGAGAAACGTTTCACGATTTTCGTTCCGAGCTGTAACGTTCCGCAACATTTGTTCCGACTTTCGTTCCGAGTGAGAAACGTTCCAGGCCTTTCGTTCCAAGTTTCGTTCCTAGCCGAAACGTTCCACTACATTCGTTCCGAGTTTCACTCCAGGCTCTAACGTTCCAGAAGTTTCGTTCCGAGGTTTGTTCCTAGGAAGAAACTTTCCACGACTTTCGTTCTGATTTTCGTTCCGTGCTGGAACGTTCCACGACTTTCACTCCGAGTTTCGTTTCGTTTCTCTATCGTTCCGCGGAACGGAACGTAAAAACGGCCTTTTCGTTCCATTCCAGGCTATCGTTCCAAGTCCCTGCTCTAAATTCTAATTCTCTTAGCATACCGAATCATCTCGGATATTAACAAAAAAATAGATTTTAGATTGTCATAATTAACAAAAACGGAAATAAATAGAAATTTCCCTCTTTTCCCGCCATACATGCACGAAATTTTTATGCAACTTTGAACTAAAAAAACAAATATCATAAATGACTAACAAACAAAATTATATGTCAAAATATGTCAATTTCTCTAAAAAATTATATTGATTTTCTTTGAAACTCTACAAGAATTGTATGCGATTTTTATTAAAATTCTATTGAAAAATTTCATTTTTTGCACCAATTCTATGAAAAATTCTGCAATTTTCCGATGGATTTGTTATTAGATATTTTTTCATGGAATAAAGCCGATGAAGGTCGATTTTTCTATATAACTTATTCTTTTGGAATTCTTATGTGGATTGTTGGGAATTTTCCAGGGTTCATTTTGTGATTTTATTATGAGGAACACATAAAATTAAAAAAATTTGAAAAATAGTATATTGTGCATCAAGGGCGGAAAGTAATGTTTTCACGCCCGAGGTGCACATGGTATTTTTTAACACGCTTGCAAAGGAAAATTTGTATTTTGCTGTCTGATGAGCGGGAGGAAAGTGAGTAATTTTCGCCCTAGGGTAGAAAGTTGCTCCCAAAGGCGGAAAGTCGTGACTTCCCGCCCGAGGACAGGAAGTACTCACTTGCCTCCCGCTCATCAGGAAGTAAAGTACGAACTTTCCGTGCAGCTGTGTGAAAAAATTTGATTGGACTTGATATGATAAAATGGAGTAAATCATGATATTAAATTTAAAAAATATGACAAAAAAAGTCTTCCTGCCTCATTTTTCCTTAAAACATGAGTATTTAGTAATCTGACAGAGTAATTGATTAAGTTTCAGTTCTGATTACGAATTATTCAATCAAACAAGTCTTGAGTTGAATTAACGTGTAATCAAATAATCAAATAATTTTTGAGTCAGATTAACGCTTAATTAATTAATTCAATAATTTCTCAGTCAAATCCACGCTTAATGAAATAATTGAATAATTTTTAAATTGATTGACGATTGATGGAGTAATTCATCAATACAACTTGCGATTGATGAATTATTTGAGTAATCAAGCACATTTAAGTTACGATTATTGATTGACTAAATATTCAAGACTTTTGAGTCCTGATTGCTGATTTATCTTCTAATCAAAAATCAGTGGAGAGATTAATGGATTTCAAATATAATCATCAATCTGGGCTGCAATCATTATCAAAGTAATAATTAATGCCGGTCCGTGCTTCAAAAATAATCAAGAAGTTTGACGGCAACGATCCAACAAAAGTGGAAGGGTTTTATTATATATATATATATATATATATATATATATATATATATATATATATATACCGGATGCGCATACGCGTATGTATTGACAACATGTGTTGTGATTAAGTCTTGTAGTTAAATTGTGATAACTTGGTCATTTTAACATTTGAAATAAAAAAATCCACTCCCACTGATTCCTCTGCACAATGGTCCTTATTATTCGTTAATCATCTCCGGGATTATTAACCACTACAGTGCTATCGGTCTATACGTCCGATACGTATATGAAGTCGTGTACATTATTGAGGTTAGGGACCATGCCCATTCCCCAGACGAGTTCTCCTAAAGTTTGTGACAAAACTCCCACATCCACGGAGAAAATCCCCCTGCCCCGGAACCAAAAAAACCCTGATGCAAGTGCCGGAAAGAAAAATATTGTCATTAAGCAGCCAGCAACACCATCACCCAGCGCAACTCCAAAGCGTGGGCCTGGCAGACCTTCCCTACTAGAACTGCGAATGAGAGAGAGAGCAGAGTCACTGGGGGACATCGACAAACTCCTCGGAGGCTTGAAAAGGAATAGAAATACCCTAGAAACAGAAGACGACCTAACACAATCATTACTCACACCCCCGAAGAAGTGTAAGTCAAATTCTAGGGATATCACTGTACTTCAATCCCCCCCAACGATGAACTCAGCCGCACCGTCTCCAACTCCAATGGACACCGAGCCTCTCTGTTCACCTCCAAACCTCGCAGGCATGTCATCGGAAGAGGCCTTTCAGTGGCTGGTCCAGCAAATCTTTGACATGAGGGAAGAAAATCGTGCTCAACATGATTCGGTTAAAGTCACCCTTACGAGCACACTAGGGCCGCTAGATAAACGTCTCGGGAAAATAGAAGAGAACACATCCGCTCTGGCTTCCGACACTAAGCAACTGACAGAATCCCAGAAAGAACTAGCTCAGAGAGTATCGGCTCTGGAAACAACTGCAGCCTCCAGTGTCACAATCGCAGACGGGGACTCCGATAACCTCAAAAATTTGATTTACAGACAAATAGAGAATTCCTTGAGAAACTTTAATACAATCACAGCCACTCCAGATCCCCGTATAGCCAACGAGGGAACTAAACTCTCAGCGATGGTGGAGTCCCAAGCCAGTGAGGCTAAACGTAACAACATTGTCTTAAGTGGTCTGGACACTGTCAAACTTACCCAGGCAAACCAAGTGAAAGACTTCCTGCACTTCTCATTCAATACCCCCAAAGACTCGATGAACATCAGATCTCTGAACCGTAAGAAAGACGCATTTATTGTGCACTATGCTAACTGGGAATCAAAAGCACACATAATGAAAAACAAAAGAAGTAAATTGAGTGGTTCAAAATTTTTTATTGAAAATGACCTCACTGAGCAAGAGAGAGAGCTAGCCTATAACGCACGTGAACGTGCGAAGGAGGAAAGAGCCAAAGGTAATCCAGCTTCAGTGCACAAAAATATGATATTCTTAGAGCAGACAGTACTTCGCTGGGACAAAAATACCTCCAGCTGGGTAGGGAGTCCGAGGAGAAACAAGAAGGGGCAGAATCCGCCGGATCTCCCTAGCCAGCACCCTCACAATAAGAAAAAAAACTGATATCCCGGTCCCACTGCAGTCCTACGACCATCTTCTGGAACTGCAATGGGCCAGGCAAAATCGGAAACCTTCCAATACCTGAGGAGGCCATCGTGGTGGGTATCAGCGAGACCTGGATGAGATTCTCCCCAGCAGTTAACCCTTCTTGGGCCCGAGATTTCAATTGTTACTGGTCGGAGGCAGTCAGAGTGGCCGAAAGAGGCAGAGGCAGCGGAGGGCTAGTCATCCTGGTCCGAAACGGCTTCACAGCAGAAGTGCTGGATACTAGTAGGTGGCGGATTTTTATAAAAGTAAGCAATTTCTCACTGATTGTTGGTCTTATCTATTTCACCCCTAACACTGACCTAGCCACAGTTCTAGACCCACTACAGTGCACACTCAGCACCTGCCAGGAGAAATTGCTCTTCTCAGTCAAATTGCTCAACTCCAAATTGATGAGTATACCCACGAATCGGACCACTACCCTTTGTATGTGCAACTGCACCTACATAGCTCAAGAATATTCCCGGCTAGCCACAGAACCAATGGCCCCATTCCAGAGACGTTGAGCTGGATTCCGGACCAGGCGCACATCTACATCCAGGCCCTGGCTTACTCCGAGAGGCTGAAGATAGATTTTTCTAACCAACCCACAGACGTTATATATATCAACCTAAGGACAGCTATCCATGAAGCAGCAGCCAAAGTCGGGATGAAGAAGCGGAAGACCCTCGCAGGCCGTCATGCCACCCAGAAGAAAGGCGAAGCCTGGAATACGGCCGAAACTAGGCAACTGAGGTCCGAAGTATGGAGGAGCCAAAGATGCTGTCGTAAACAAGGATTCACCCCAGACAATATGGCTCTCTCTCTGAGTAGTACGAAAACATACAGGCAAGCAAAGGCTAAACAAGTGAAAGAATACAATCAATCCATTAAAGATAGCTTAGCCCGAGTCAGGGATAACAAAGGATTCTGGCAGATGATCAAGATATTCCGCAAGCCCGTCTTCACTCCGTGCCACGTCACCAAAGAGCGTTGGGAAGCTTTCTACAGCCAAGTTTTTCTTCCGAGAAACATGATCAAATCCTTATTTCTCGATGTGAGACGCCCAACCCCGGACACCAACATCTCCAGCCTAGAAATCCACAGATCTCTGAAATTCAGCAAGAATGGGAAATCACCGGGGCCCGACGAACTACGGAATGTATTCCGTACTGAATCCGTACTGAATAAAATCTGGAATGAAAAACGTATACCTGCCGACTGGCCCAAAGCGAACATTTGCACCGTTTACAAGAAGGGCTGTACACTGAGAAAAAAAATTTCTAAGAAATATAAATTCTATGATTGATCCAAATCGTTCATCGATTGAATAGTCGCAAAAGAAAATGCTATTGTAAGAAACAAATATCGATTTAATTTTAATGTTTTCGATTGAAAAAGAATGAGATCAGTTGTCTAAACTTTTTTTTTGTTGCTATCTACTTTTCAGTACATACAAAGCAATGTCTGTATTATCAGATATCTTCTTCGAATAAAGCATATAATTATCCAATTTATCAGC
>NW_021680558.1:223102-225862 GCF_001412515.2 Diachasma alloeum
AATGAGATCAGTTGTCTAAACTTTTTTTTTGTTGCTATCTACTTTTCAGTACATACAAAGCAATGTCTGTATTATCAGATATCTTCTTCGAATAAAGCATATAATTATCCAATTTATCAGCGTCACGATATCCCGCAAAAGAATATCTGTTCGATTGAAAGCAGAATTCATAGATGCAATAAAATATTCATTTGGCCTATGAGGAACATATTGTTGGATACTCATTGATGCGAGACTTTCGCGAAGCGCAGTTTCTTGTTTACGACAAACGCAATTCTTCATCATTTGAACTGATTATTTTTCCATTGCAATTGTGAAAAAAAAATTATTTGCGCCAAATCCGAAGCGTTTGAACTAAATCAAAATTGAATTGTATGAAATCGATTTTGTCGCGAAAACAAGTATTTCCTAAATTCGATAGAATAAACAAAAGATACTATACTATAACAAAATCGATTTCATACAATCCAATTTTGGTTTAGTTCAAATCGATATTTATGTCTTACAATAGCATTTTCTTTTGCGACTATTCAATCGATGAACGATTTGGATCAATCATAAAATTTCTATTTCTTAGAAATTTTTTTTCTCAGTGTAGAGAAGACCCTGCAAACTACCGCGGGATAGGCCTAATCAATAATATCCTGAAGCTCCTGACAGGCATCATCCAGTCTCGGTTGGAGAGTTGGATGGAACGGAGTAACATCCTCCCGCAAGAGCAAGCCGGATTTAGGAGAGGACGCGGCTGTCTGGACCAAATCTTCACGATATTCACAGCTGTTGAATCGAAGCTGAGACTGGTTGGAAATGCCATTTACTGCATTTTTATTGATTTTCGTCGGGCATTTGACTCAATATCCCACGATCTACTCTGGGCGGTATTATTCTCGCTCGGGGTCAGCGGAAAGACAATTACGGTCCTTCAGAGTATCTATGACCCGACAACGGTGAAGATCAAGGTGGGGAACGACTACACAAGAGAGTTTGAGGTCACGGAAGGGGTCCTGCAAGGAGATAAACTCAGCCCGGCTCTATTTATCGCATATATCTCTGACCTGATACAATTTTTGCGAAATAAGGGACTTGATATCGATGGAAGAAACCTCCTAGTATTGCTTTATGCGGACGATACGGTGATCTTCGCTCACTCGCTGGCCGATGCCCGTAGAATCCTGGACTGCAGCAGGGAATATTTTGATGCTGACAAGCTCATCGTTCATACGGGGAAAACAGAAGTTATGGTGTGTCGTACGTCAGGGAGAATCAGGAATATTGGGAAAGAAGCCTTCTCTTACAAGAGGCAACTCATCAAACCTGTCAGAAGCTACACAGACCTTGGTACCATACTTGACAACTCGATGAAAGGACAGCTCGCTGCCTCCACTGCTATCAGCAAGGCTAAAACAGCAGTTGGCTCGACCTGCTCGCTTCTGATTAAAACAAAAGCAGAGTCTTGGAAAACTACATCTAAATTATTCGACAGTCTAATCTCGTCTGTTCTATTATACGCTGTTCAGGCCTGGGGTTCAGGTAATCTAGAGCAGATCGAAGCCATCCAGAATGATTACTTCAAACAAATTTTTCACCTACCAAGGAATACACCAGTATATTTAATCAGACTGGAGCTAGGAATAAAAAGGCTGGCAGTCAAAGCCTTAGAGCTAATCTGGAACTGGATTATCAGGATCCTAAAGATGGACCAACACTGTTGGCCCGTGATGTGCCTACGCATGCTAGCACGCCTAGCTCTCAGCCCTGCCCGCAATCCAGAACATAACTGGGTTGCAAAAGTGGACCTCTTTTTTAGCGACCACGGCTATCCGAATATGTTTGAGAATCTCACCCCCCAGTACTGGCTCGAGAGAAGAGAGGGTTTCCTAACAGCCTATAATAACAGCTGCATCCAGGATGACTACACCCGATACCTCAATTCATCGTCCTCACAAGTCCAGCTTATAAGAAGTCTAGCAGACCCCTTGCCGAAATATCTGCAGTTCAGATGCCCTATTGCCTATACTAGAATTGCAATCCAGCTCAGATTGGCGAATAGCCATGTATGCCGCATCTCATGTAATGGCACAACCTTCAAGTTGACACGCAGACTTCCCTGCCGCATTTGTGATCTCGGGGTCAACGACACGATTGAGCATCTCCTGGTGGAATGCCCCATGCTGGAGCACCTGAGGATCAAATACTTCCCTGTTATCAAAGAAAGATACCCAGTTTGTCTCCAACCGATCAAATTACTGCATCCACCCAGCATCCATGAGCTAAAGCAGCTCGGGTACTACATCATGGAGGTCATGAAGCTCAGATCTGAGCCACCTGTCCAGACCTGACGAACATCCACATGAAGCCTCCCAACCGAGTATTCTCACGTTTGAAACACGAAAGTCTCAACACTTTATAACTGTCGATATTTGATTTTGTGCTCTATACTGATTCTACTTCTCTCTGTCTGTCTAATTAGAAAAGCAATTTTTTAAGAGTTTTCTTTTTTGTTTACCATTAATATCAAGTTTTTTTTTCACTCATTTTGCATTCGAGGAATGTTCTATCGACTTATTGTGAATTTTATTGAGCCTTGAAATTTTTTATATACGTTACACAGGAATGAATATTATTATTTATTATGTTATCAATGGCCATTCCCCCAAAATTGCTACATGGGAGTGGAATATATACTCTTGAAAAGCAATAAATCTATATATATATATATATATATATATATATATATATATATATATATATATATATATA
>NW_021680558.1:226291-239535 GCF_001412515.2 Diachasma alloeum
ATATATATATATATATATATATATATATATATATATATATATATATATATATATATATATAAAATAACAAGAAAATAAAGAATATCCATAGTAAAGAGGTATCAGTTAAAATAAAGCTGCATTGAGAAGGGCTAGAATAAAATTCAGAATGAACTAAGAAACAAAAACAGAAACTTCTCTATCGAATTACTTCTATCAGCATTCCATAACCCATACAGCATAACCCAAACAGAGGTTAATTAACAATTAGTAGCAACTAGTTGAGACGTTAAGACGAGCCCGTACAAGAGTTAGTGATCGATTCGCGCACTTTAAAACACTTTGACATAAAATGGAAAATCTTTTTCACACTCCCAATTTCATGACACTCCATGATATACAGCATCATAGGTGCAGAACCCGAACTTTCAATCAAACCATTTAGGCAGCGATCCCTCGCATGAGTATAAGAAGGGCAATATGAGAGGATGTGCTCGACTGTTTCGCGTTCTGATGAACACGAAGGGCATAATCTAGTGCTATCGATAATCAATTTATTCCTATTGATAATAATGCCCCAAGGACGCCCACAAGTTAGCCAGAGCTGAATCTTCAGATTGAGTAAAAAGCTGGGGCCTCTCAGTATGTACTCCGACACCGTGTCACCTGAACTCCTGGGGAGGGGGACTTGACAGTTCTTGGATGCATAATAAGACTGAAGATCTCTACGTTTAAGGGCAGTCCGTCTGTTATTGGCAATATCGTCTTTACGACTTTCCCATACCTCCGCGGAGTGGAGTTCCAAGATATCTGAGGGTTCGTCGGGTAGAATGAGAAGATTTTTTAGTCTCACAATCCAGTTCAGCTCAGCGGTCGCTGTGGGTGCCCTTGACAGCTCGACAAGTTTCTCCAAGCACACTCGAGGATAACGAGAGTCACTCATGTTTAGTATTTTAATGATCCAAGCGATAGTCATACTCAGAATCTTAACTGCGATATGAGGAATATCCAATTCGAGTCGCATCAAGTAGCCAGTCGTGTCCCGATAAAGCCAAAATAGACGCTTAAAGAAGTTAAATTGCGCACGTCCAAGAAAATCGTATAGCCTCAGACCCCATACCGGAGCTAGATATAGAAGGATAGAAGAGATCAACGAGTCATACAGTTTGATCTTTCCCACCCAATCCTCCACTTGAATTCTGGCAATGATTGTGACGGCTGCGGTTGTCGCCGCATTCGCTTTACTGATAGTACTTCTGAGCAAGAGGTTCCCTAGGGATGAAGAGGAAAATGTCATTCCCAGATAAATATAAGAACTAACGATTTCGAGTGCGCTACCCTCGTATAGAAAATTGCGGTCTGACTTCTTCCTTCTGCCCCCTTTCTTGAAAATCATAATTTTAGTTTTATCAGTGTTCACAAAATCCCAAGTACTCCAATATTCATACAAGGTTTTTAGAATCAACTTGAGTTTGATAGATGAATTAGCAACAATAAGTAGGTCATCAGCATACAATGACATCAGAATGTCCCTATCTTTCGAGAACGAGATGCCCTTAAGAGCCTTGTCTTTGAAGAACATGACAATATCGGATATGTAAAGCGCAAAAAGCAGAGGACTGAGGACATCCCCCTGAAGAACTCCCATTGTTACCTCTACAGGTTTCGAAAAATCATTGCAGACTTTAACTCTCATGGGGCACGGAATCGAATGCTCGCCGGAAGTCGACGAACACCGAGTAAACCGTGGCCCCCCCGTGACGAAGGTGAGACTGGACCACCGATTGAAGGACAAAGGCATTGTCCTGGCAACCTCGACCCCTCCAGAACTCGGCTTGTTCCTCAGGGAGAAGCCGCAAGCCCTCAGCCCAACTCTCTAGCCGCGAATGTATGATCTGCATGAAAATCTTTTATTGAGGAATTTATGAGCGCTATACCCCTGTAATTTTTTGAATCAACTGTACTACCTTTTTTGTGGAGCATGGTGAGGACAATCTCTGACCAGCAGTGGGGGTGCCACCGGAGTCAAAAATTACATTGAAAAACTGTTGCAGATAGACAACCTAGGGGGGGGGGAAGATATTTCAGAAACTCGTTCGAGATGTCTGTGCCAGGTGCTTTTTTATTTTTACAGTTTAAGCTAGAGTAAACTTCTGACAGAGAAATTTGCGCGTCGAGAATTGGGTGGAAATTTCCACTGAAGCGGGCTGCTGATATTTGGCGCGGAGAATACATATCAACATAAAAATCATCCCATTTAAACACATCCAGAGGTTTACGGAAGACTCGGCCTGCTCTACCCTCATTAACTGCTCCCCAATATTGCCTAAAATTCTTGACATCAGCAAATTTATCAATCACCTCTCGCCTATACACTGCTTTCTTTTCCGTAACTAGAGCATTAAAATCTTTAACAAACTGAAAGTATACAGCCAGTACTGCGGGGTCAAAGTTAGATATAACGCAAGCTCTATGGAGTTTGTTTACCGCGCGATTTTTCTCACCACATTTTGAATCAAACCAAGTCCGATTCCACGAGATTTTTTCGGATGGAGGCCGTAGCTGAACTACTTTCACCATATCCACTTTCTCTGCAGCTTCCCGGATGGCTTGAATTAAGCTCCGCTCGTCTACAGATGATGACTCGTTCAGCAGCCCAGAAGTTCTTGATAAAGATGCGAGAAAGTTGGAGTACACATCTGCCTTCTCAGGGTCCCAGAAGTATTTTGTCACAGTACCAGTCTCAGGGGCTCTGGGTTCTGTCAAAAAGTCAGGGGAGAGATTGTTAATCTTAAGAACAATCGGGTAGTGATCCGAGTGTTTCTCGCTCTGGTTAACGGAAAAGTTGTTGATAAGATGCGAAACCTCGCGGTTCGCCCAGACCAGATCCACGGAGTTCGCTCCAACGTGACTGAAGAAGGTAACTTTACCAGGGTGATCTCCAGGCGTCCTGCCATTCAGCAGAAGAAAACCCTGCATTTCCATCACCTCACGAAAAAGCAAGCACTTTTTATTGAGAACTTTGTTTATCATTTTATGCTTGGGGTAAAGTACCGTACCTGTTACCAACTCATCCTCAACCGAGTTGACCTCCGCCATTTTCGCATTCATATCCCCACCGATAATGAAGAGGTCGAAGTCCCTAGTCGCCTGGATCTCCTCGACAAGCGCCTCGAACGGGACGAGAAAGGATAAAAAGTCGAAGTCCGGGTCGGGAGTAACATAAACCAGGCCGATAACTAGTCTGAGACCAGGCAAAATAACACTGTGAAATGTCCACCACTCACTCACCACAATTACCTTCGCAGGAAACTTATTGTCAATCAAGGTCAAAAGGTCGCCAGGCGGCCGGCCTCCAGATGGATTATTCACTGGGAGCACTGAGGTTGGAGCAAAGTCATTAAAGCATGGCGATACAAACTGAGAGGGACTCCAAGTTTATGTTGCACAAATAATGTCATACTTCGTGATTCCTGATTTCATTGAAAGATTTTTTAGGCCATGCACATTCTAGAAAATGATTTTATAGGTAGAAACTGGGAGAGGGGTGGAAGAGTTACTGGGGGGTAGTACTTAGCTTTTTGAAGGATTTATTGCAGGGCCTGAAGTGTGAAAAGAGACAGAGACTCCAGACTTGCGAGGCGTCTTACTCGAGTTTCTAAAAGAGGGGGGAATACGACTAATGACATGGTCCAGGAAGCGGTTGAGCTCTTCACCTGTGAGCCATTTTCCCTCAGATCTGACTTTCATGTAGCCAGTTTTGATTGGCTTTCCCTCGCTCTTCAAAAATTTGGCAGCCAAACGGATGTTTCTCCAGATCTTCTCCTCTAAGGGAGTGAGATCGTGGTTCACAAATACTTTAGAGTAGCTCATGCTCTTTGATAGCTGGTTTTTATTTGTCATAATTAGCTGTTTGTTCTCCCAGCTGTCGATTTCAGCTTTGATCGTTTTTCTCTCTTTGTATGTATTAGAATTGATTTTAACCAATAAATTGACGGATCGTGCCATGCGGGATATGAAATACGAGGAAATCCAAACAATGGAGCAATTGGAGCCAGAGCTCTGTATGGTTCGAAAAAATCCATAGATTCGTTACAAATGGAGTTATCCACTTTGACACAACGAGATAGAGAGTCTGTAAGCTGCTATGGTTCAAGAAACGAGAGGATTATGGGGGAATCTGTAGACGTGTTGTCAAAAAGGAAACACTGGCTGAGAAACGAACCGCAGAAGATGCTATAAGGCAGTTAGCAAAAACGAGTTTCGAGGGTGGATTGAATGGACAACTACAGGTGTTCATAAGAGCCAGAGACTAGAAGGCACTCCATGAATCGGTTATCGAAGCTATCGATTCATCTAAAACTGTGAATTTACAAGCCGAGAAATCACGGATGTCTGACGGGAAAAGGCCGGAGCAAACGTGTTATAAGTATATTTAAACCTAGTTGGCCATTTTTTTTTAGATTGTTCCACTCGCCAGGCTTCCACAAGGCTTCCCCAAGGGGAAGAATAGAGAATATCAGTGATGCAATTTGGAGTTATTTGCAAATATTGCAGGTATTCAGGTGACGAGGCAGTGGATTGTCACAAGCTGAGAAAAAAACTGAGACTATCAGATGAACAGAGGATTCTGCTAGGAAAGAACGAATCAGGCAGTGATAAACCATGTAATTCTGGTGGAAATAACCAGAGCGTAAAACTACTAGTAAGAGCATCTCAAATTTGTCAAATTTTTGTTATTGTGGCGAAGTTAAATTTTGTTTGTTTAAATTTTTTGTTCATAAAAATTTTTATTCTAAAAGGGGAAGAATAACATTCCCTCAGAATTGGTAAATTCCGTTATTGTTGAATGCGTGGACATGAAGTATTGTCAGCCTGACCCTTGCCAGCCTAACTGGTGTGACGAGGTGAATTGAGCCCCCACACGATATTTCCCCCTAAATATTTCCCGCCACCGTTGGTCACCCGAAATTCCTTCGATATTCACTCCCCCCGCCCTCAACCAGAAGCAGACCCAGAGAGCAGCACAAACTGCAGACGAATCACCCCGAGGAAGAGAGCCCGAACATCCTCGGATACCCCACGATAAGAGAGATCACCAGAGCCGGCTCACGGGCCGAAAGGATGGAACCGCGCCTTCCCTGGAATTCTCGCGGAAACGTCCCTCACCGATACTGAAGTTATCTGCCCAGTTATCATACGCCCCTGGGCTTGGGGAGAAGTTACTGGGAGGAGAGCCTCAAGATGGGCGAAAGAGGTCCGAATAAAGTGGAAAAAGAACAAGAAAGACACACTCGTCCCAACAGCTCCCGGTGTCAGCACGTGGTCGTACGTATTAGTTAAAAAGTAATATTTAAAAATTCTTGTAAATAACTCGATTGGAGCGAGAGGCTCCGGATCAAGACGTGAAATTGTGGCCTGGAGATTGGCCATGCCCAGGAGCTCAGAGAAGGAATGGAGGCTCCAGTTAATTAATTATCCCGTAGAAGACCTGACCAGGGCGCCAGTGTTCTTCAATATAATTTGGAAGCCGACGTGTGTACCAGTGACCTTCCTCCTTTTCCCGGTTATAATTTCCCTAAATCTTTCCCCCCAATGGTGAGCCTACACAATTTTGCCCCTAGTAATTCGTATATTATTTCAAAGAACATTGTATTGAATTGATTCGTTGCTTTCGCCTCTGGACATGACTAGGTTTTGCCCTTTTGCATATCATCTAGAGTCATCCATTTTACGCGTGTACAAAAGTAGCCTGGCCTTATCCATTCCCCTAGATAATTGATAAGAGGCATTCAAGAATTTATGTAGATATTTTATGTAAGATAGGATTTTCAGAATATATTCAATATTATTTCAATTACAGTTTCGGTCCCCGTTGATTCAAGTGCCCTAATACCTCATTTCAGGTCCGATTAATTAACTGAGGTTATTCCCCGATCTAAAATAATCCCATCCCCAGGTAATTATAATATCTTAATATATTTGATAATTTCCCCGGTCATACTGGATTATGCTGACCAAGTGATGAAATGTAAACAATCAATGTATTAGGTGTATGACTTGATTCTCGGCCCCTTGATTAACTTGTTTAGAACACCTATTTGAAATAAAAAAAATTTTCCGCAATAAAGGGCGTTTTGAAGCGCCATCTATGATCTATCGAACCAATCAAATCCGATTGTGGTCCGATTAACATAATGATTCTTTTACTGAAAGAATTATTATTATTTCCAATAATTGATTTTTCACTTTTATAATTATTACATTTTATTATTTTTATCTGGTATAATAATAAATAGCATTTATTATTAATTAAATGCTATATGTTGAATTTATTTAATTGCTGAAGGTGGTTAGGCGGTGTTGTGTAGCGAATTTGGAGGGAGAAGTTCCGCGGTTCCCACTAGCTTAATTGGGAGAGTGCCCGGCGCGTAACTGGGAGACCCAGGTTCGAATCCCAGCTGGACGGTGCGGGATTTTTTCTTTCAAAATTCTAATTCTCTTTGTTTTTTTTTTAGGATGAAAATTGAATATTTTTTGACAATCCTAAGAGGCGAAAGTCGTGGGTTTCTCCAGGGGAGCCGTCAACGAGTACTGCAAAACCGAAAATTCACTGGAAAAATTATTGTTGTGTATTTGATGGGTTTCCAAAAGTATACTCCATTATGAAATACTCGAACAGGGGGAAACCATCACTGCTAAGCGTTTTCAGGACCAACTGGTGAAATTGAGTGATGCTATTGAGGAAAAGAGACCTTTTACTGGTAGCGGTATGAGGCAAGAAATTGTGCTGGAGTAGAACGCGCAGCTACGCACAGCAAAAGAAACCCTGAAAAATTCTCCCACATGCGGCGTATTCTCCAGACCTTCCGCCTTCTGACTATCACCTTTTACGGGCGCTACAAGATCACCTGGTGGATACCCAGTTCCAATCTCCTGAAGATGTCCGGCAGAGCATTGATGACTTCATCCAGTCAAAACCACCATCTTTTTCCCGGGCCGGAATCCGACAATTGCTCGATAGATGGGAGAAATGCGTGTAAAGTGACGGCTATTATTTTCAAGATTAGATCTGTATTCATTTTTTTATACATAAATGTCAAATTTGTCGAAAAAAACACCGAAAATGAAGTCATACACCCAATATTATTTAAAAGGCCATTTGAGTCTGCCAGATCCGACCTGAATTGGACTTCGATGCGTACCAAAGTCGTAAACTCTTTGTAATCAGTCAGATGACATAGTTATTATAATCAAGTAATAAATTCTCATATTTAAATGCCGATAAACCATTGGTGGGATTTATCCCTTGAAGCCGGAAACCTACTGTAATAATAAGTACCCACCACACTGAGTACAACAGATCATTCGACTTAAATATCTCCTGATTTTGACCACTGAACCGCTGGATATTCGTGATGGCACCTCCCCGGAGATTTGGGAGAGTCGGAGGGAGGTTATCACCAGCAATCTTTGCACGACTCGTAAGTGCATTGAGCTTCAGTCATACAACGAATCAAGTAATAGTCAGATCTCTTTTCCCAGAGGTATAGCTGATACAACATCTAGATACATCTTTCAAGCCCCGAGTTCTTTTGCTGAATCTCAAAATTCAACTCAGATTGGCTTGTAAACTTTCTTGGGATGTCATTATCAATAGGTGTAAATATACTTTAAATTGTACTAAATTATGCCCAGCGTGCCAAGTGGAATGTAGGACTCTCGAGCATATCCTTTTACGGTGTGAGTTTTATTCTCAGCCAAGGGAACAATTTTTAGAAAGTTTAATAAGAAGCTCAGGCCCAACACCTGCATTGTCCTTTATTTCAGACTGTCATGACTTCAGTAGCTATCGTAAACTTTTTCATTTCATGTCAGCGAGTCTGAAATTACGTCAGGCCCTCGTTCTTTCCCCCTATTCCATCTCTGTGTGGGATAAGTTAGGCATGAATTTTCTTGAAGAATGTGTGGAGATTTGTGTAGAAACGTATGGACAAAGGTGTGATTTATTTGTTGTTCCCTCTCAGATTGTGTTTGCTCCGTCCTAGATTTTCATGTTCGTTTTTTCCCCATTCTCACTTATATTTTAATTTCATTTTACCTCAAAACCTGTATTACAATATGTGAAAATCTTCACAATACGACCACTGTACGCAAGATTGGGTTTCTCCCTTGCTATGAGAGTTTTTCTCCCGTTAAGCAATAAATAAATTGAATTGAATTGAATGCGAATATCAACCTGTTGCTATGCGTGTATTTGTTTTATTGTTAACCCTAAAAATAAACTACTTACACCGTTGAAAAGCTTATAGGCGCTTTATATAATGTAACTAAGAACAATTCGCCAATTTATTGTCCTGTTTTTACTATACCGAAAGTCAATCATTCAAAGGTGGAGAAGGGAGGAGTTCTGTCGTGTATACATACGCGGTGCTCTCAGTCTGATGTTTTAAACGGTCAAAATCAAAATTTCGTGGCCGATACACTACCACGTATCTCGATGAATACTTCTCTTAAGTGAATGAATACTTGGCAATAATAATTTTTCTTCTGAGTGTCGGAATGATAGTCGGTAGAGACTTGAGTTCTACGACATTCGAAACGATTTTCATGCTGCCATGTGGGCTTGCGTCTTCATATCAATTCCCTATTGAGGAAAGAATTATCTACACAAGTTGGTTGAACATTTTATCTAATGTGACAACGTTGAGAAAATAAAAAACCAATACTTTCATAATCCCAAAACGTTGTAATGTTGTTCGATATTTTGTAAATACGAACAATATGAGGTATGCGTGTCTTGTAATGTTGTTTGATTAATCACGCCTATTTATTCACAAAAAACAAAAGGTTGCGTTTTCTAAAAAATAGTCAATATTCTCGACCCTCGTTATTGAGCTGAGACGATTGGAACTGAATTTTCAGTTTTTAGACTCCAAGGTCTTAAACCTCTTCAGGTGCTATTTGCAACGTGGAAATAAAATCACAAATTAAATTCCCATAATTCTACTCTGTTCGGGCGTTGTAATCCAATAATCAAAATAATAATTGGGATGTAATATAAATCTTGAATGCCATGTGACTTCATCCCACGTTAAATAAATGCAAAAATAATAATAACAATAATTACCTTGGCTGCCTTCTCAGTAAATGATTTTAATATTAGGTGTGTGACAATTTTTACAGATTTTTCAGTAAATTTATTTAATATAAAAAAATAGAGAACAACGAACATAATCTTGGAAATATTGTCCATCGTTTTCTATGACGTTGCGCCATCTCTCAGGTAACATTCGAATGCCGTCGCGAAAGAAACTTGCAGCCTTCGAGGCGATATAGTCATCGACGAATTTATGCACATCGTCCAGCGTTTTAAACTGTTTATCCACTAACAAGGAACACTACGCAGGTGTCCCCCTCCGATTTCGATGAAACTTAAATATGTTATAGGGGACCCAAAACTAAGGGATATGTATTTTTTTTTAGCTGCCCATATTGGGTTTTAGGGGGTGAAAGTGCTCTCTGAAGTTGACAACCTCTCGGGGTCATTTTTCGATTGCACACATAAGGAAGCTTTTTGAACAACTCTTTCGCAATGTATCATGAAGGTCACAAGGAATGATGAAAATTGCGAATTAAAACCGTCTCCGGGGGGTGAAATATGGAGGGTAAAATACCCCTGTGAAAATTCATTGTTCTCATAGAAAAAAAAATTTGCTGGAAATCCTATGGGATAAATTCCATTTGAAAAAGTAGAAAAAAATACAAAATACCTGTTTTGATTTTGTTTAAATCAAAATTTTAAAATTAAACAAATTGAGTTTTCGTGAATGGCGAAATTTCAAACTTTTTCTTATACAAAACGAAGCTTACGGCTAATGATGAGGAAAACCATTGGGACGGGATCCCGGAGTGGTGTCGGGGAGGGTAACTGCCGTTGGGAGGGGGGTGGGGATTTTTTTTAATAAGGGAAAAAAAATATCGATGAGAATTTTACGAAACACATTTCGTTCGAAAGCATGAGAAAATTTAAAGCACATATTTAGGATTTTTTCCGCAAATTAGAATTTTAAGGTAAGAAACATCGATTCTTTGAAAAATTATGGGTTTTAAATTGTTTGTTATAATAGACTGATATCACACGGAATGATAAGTGAAATAATTGAAATAGTCTTCGGGAGTGAAACTTGAGAGCTTAACAATGCTCCTGGTATTTTATCGAATCGATCGGACCAACCTCATGCCTTTTCAAAAGAAATCAGTAATGGCCATGAATCTAAAAAATTTCACCGAAGGCCAGAGTAGAGATTCCATTAAATGGCTTCCATTTCCAATTTGAAAAAATGAGTTATGATGAAATATTTTGAGAAATTCAAATTTTCATCTGTATATGAACGTGGATGGGTGGTGCAAAGAAGAGCCGATGATTTTGTATAGTAAATAATGTATCGATGATAAAATGTATTTCGGTTGCTCCTATCGCCTCGATGTGATATCGTTTTCAATGAGACGTAAATGGCGACATATGACAATACCATTCTGTTTGATAATGCAGAACCACAACTGAAGAATATTCGGGAGTTGTAAACATATTGATGCAAATGGCTCATTTGTTATCTGAGGATGGTATTACGCTGATCAATATAACTTATACGATATCAATGTTTTTCATTTCAATCCCTCTTGTGAATTACAATCAGTCTATGAACATACATCGAAGAGAAAAGTAGGTTTTCGGTGAGTGTCGTGATCTATACTTGTTCTACCATGAAAGTTAATCCGATCAACGTTATCAGACTTCTGATGGCAACATTTGAAGTTCTCAATCTTGCTGAAATACCCGTGAACAACGAGGAACGTGAATTAGCAGACACGTTCGAAAGGATATTGATTCAATCAATGGAGGAATATAATGGAGTTGAAATGATCGATGAAACATCCCTGGATTTTCACGAGCCTTATAAAGATATCGAAATGATAGCGGTCTAGGATAAAGAATTTCAACCACATACGGAAGAATCACTTGATAGTTGTTCGGAGGATGAGGAACCTGTAGATTTCGAATATAAAAAGAATGCCGTTGACTTCTGGAGAAGTGGAAAAAAGAAGAAGAATCTCTCTATGGAAACTGTTTCCCATCGATTCAGGAAGGTGAAATGGCGTAGACAGTTACGACGCTGGACGAATCAAATCAATAAATAGAANCGTGATCTATACTTGTTCTACCATGAAAGTTAATCCGATCAACGTTATCAGACTTCTGATGGCAACATTTGAAGTTCTCAATCTTGCTGAAATACCCGTGAACAACGAGGAACGTGAATTAGCAGACACGTTCGAAAGGATATTGATTCAATCAATGGAGGAATATAATGGAGTTGAAATGATCGATGAAACATCCCTGGATTTTCACGAGCCTTATAAAGATATCGAAATGATAGCGGTCTAGGATAAAGAATTTCAACCACATACGGAAGAATCACTTGATAGTTGTTCGGAGGATGAGGAACCTGTAGATTTCGAATATAAAAAGAATGCCGTTGACTTCTGGAGAAGTGGAAAAAAGAAGAAGAATCTCTCTATGGAAACTGTTTCCCATCGATTCAGGAAGGTGAAATGGCGTAGACAGTTACGACGCTGGACGAATCAAATCAATAAATAGAATAGAATATCATTTTTGTACGCATTACGTCCCCTAATACTATCTATACTGTGGATTGATCCCAACAGAAAGTATGCTGATTGAGAACATAATACTAGAAGGAATAAATGGTCTGAGCTTCTATAATAATATCAATGTATATTCTGAATTCCATCATTTGGGGATTACTACTATCATTGTTTCCTTTCCATATCGGATCTTCATTCAATCCTTACCATTTAGTTCGGACTATGGTACTGTGATACAAGTAGATGGATAATTAAAAGGTTGTAATTCATATGGGGAATTCCATGTTAACTCACCCAGGTCAAAACCCTCACCATCGCCAATCATATTGTCGATTTTTCCTGTGGTTGTATCTGGAAAAATATGACTTCTCAAATTTTTTCAGATTTTTTGAGGCATCCTGTGGGCAGCTATGTTTTTTTGCAAGTTTTATCTTCAAATGCCTGTAACTTCCGTAAAAATGAACCGATTTGGGTTTTTTTTTTACGAAATATGCGTCTCCGAACACACTTTCCATATAAAAATATACCAATTTTTTTCAATTCGTTCTTCCATCGATTTCCACAGAAAAACCTCAAAAAATTTCAATAAGCGAGTCGTTTTCAAAGTTGAACCCTTTTTATATTTTTCAAAAAAATTCTGTGAATATATTGGACCAAAATAAAAATTTTCGCCAAAGGCCAAAGTGGGTTCTCTATTAGGACACACCACTCGGAACGATTTATTGTTAATGAATTTTCAAAAAATAATCAAATTGTTTTAGATTCGAATATAATGCAGTGATTCTTCAAGCGGTAAATTCAAATAATGCTTCTGCGTTCAATTCGAAAAGAATTTTGAAATTTTTGAAATTTTTGATCCCAGATTCATCTATTCAAATTGGAAATTACGGCCACGAAATGGGAAGCCCACTTTGGCCTTTGGTGAAAAAGTTTGTTTTGATCCAATATATTCACTGAAATTTTTCTAAAAATATAAAAACGGTCCAACTTTGGAAACGACTCGTTTTTTGAAGTTTTTTGAGTTATTTCTGAGGAAATCGATGGAAGAACGAATTGAAAAAAATTGGTATATTTTTATATGGAAAGTGTATTCGAAGACGTACATTTTGTAAAAAAAAACTCAAATCGGTTGATTTTTACGGAAGTTACCGGCATTTGAAGATAAAATTTGCAAAAAAACATGGCTGTCCACAGGATGCCTCAAAAAATCTGAAAAAAATTGAGAAGGAATTGACATGGAATACCCCATATATAACTAGCAATGGACATTTTCATGGGTTCAAAGTTCGATATTTCTTATTATTCTTTACTCTTTCAAATGAATTCTGTTCACTAATATAATTAAAAGTAACTCCCAGAAAGATTATTTAGCCTCCAAGTGTTACTTCCAGAGACTCATCACTCATCTTTTTATGTACAAAAAAATCGAAGACTTGTATATAATAAAAAAAAAAGTATTTTACTTTCAATTTTAATTTGGGAAAAAGATTCGCAGGATGTGCTTCGAATTGTCTCATGCTTTCGAACGAAATGTGTTTCGTAAAATTCTCATCGATATTTTTTCTCTCTTATTAAAAAAAAATCCCCCCCCCCCC
>NW_021680558.1:239550-279207 GCF_001412515.2 Diachasma alloeum
CCCCCCCCCCCCAAAGGGTAGTTAACCTCCCCGACATCACTCCTGGATCCCGTTCCAATGGTTTCCCTCATCATTAGCTGTAAGCTTCGTTTTGTACAGGAAAAAGTTTGAAATTTCGCAATTTACGAAAAATCTATTTTTTAAGTTTTAAATATTCAGGTATTCAGTATTTTTTTCTACTTTTCCAAATGGAATTTATCCCATGGTATTTCCATCAAAAGTTTTTTTTCTATGAGAAAAATGAATTTTCACAAGGGTAGTTTACCCTCCATATTTCACCCCCCGGAGACGGTTCTAATTCGCATTTTCATCATTCCTTATGACCTTCATGATACACTGCGAAAGAGTTGTTAAAAAAGCTTTCTTATGTGTGCAATCGAAAAATGACCCCGAGAGGTGGTCAACTTCAGAGAGCACTTTCACCCCCTAAAACCCAATATGGGCAGCTAAAAAAAATACGTGTCCCTTAGTTTTGAGTCCCCTATAAGATATTTAAGTTTCATCGAAATCGGAGGGGGACACCTGCGTAGTGTTCCTTGTGAGGCGGTTGCGGCACAATTATCCGCTACAATTTTCACCCTAACTTTGAGCATGGTATGCGGTAAATCAATGTACTCTTCTCCATGGCCGGGCACAATAAATTCTATCGGTGAACCATCCGTGAATGATGCAACAGGATAGTATAAAGTCCAATGAGATTATTCGATGCTGGTTTGTGTTGCTGGATTGGTGAATGAATCGAGTTCAGATTTTGCACACTCCCACGAATGTAAATGAAGGAAAGACATTTTCAATTGTTACCAAAAATATCGTGCAGAGTACGTTTTTTGGTGCTCTTCTTCTTCTTCCGCCTCACTGTTTTCTGCTTACGCACGGCACGTTTCTATTTCTTATGAATTGTGCGGGACGTCTTACCTCCACGGCGCTTTACACGTTTATGAGTACGCCGGCGTGTTCTTGATCTTTTATATCAGTTCTTCTAGCTTATCAGTTGCTTTTCGCTTCAGATTCATTCCTGATTTGGTGAGACGTTTTTCTAATGATTCTTTCAAAGGTATACGTCGTATGGCAACATCGCCCAATACATTTACACCAGCACTCAGTGCTTCTTTCCCGAGGGCACGAGCGGCACCACCTAAGAATGGAACTATACGACGAAACAGTCCCCCGAGGAAAGCACCAATTCCGTGTCCTTTCTGATAGGGACCTCCCACGTAAATACGTCCAAATCTATTGTACCTTTCACTCGCACCTCCGCCGGCCTGTGTTTCATAATATGCGATGTAATGTGACATCTTATGTGTCCATCCGTTTAAAATGAAGTGTGAGGTTCAAAGGTCTGTACTCGAATGGTATAGGCCGTTCTTGGCCATCTCTTATATCTATCTCGATTGTACGAAATTCATTTTGCAGTAAAGGGATATAATTAAGCGATGAAAAAGTAATTGTTCTCGTGTTTCCATACGTGTAGTCAACACCGTTCAAAGGGGCTATACGTAAAGGCGAGGTTTGAACATCTCCTGTCACATATGGTCCACATAAATCACAATATATGTATATACGATCGGAAAAGGCTCGCGCTTGGCTAGCCGGGCGGTTTGCAGAAATTTTTTCATTTTCTTGAAAACCAAGACCGCAGTCAGGCAATTACCAAGACCGTCAGTCCCCAAAATATTTCTCAGCTTCCACGACAAATTAAGTAAATCTATTTGGCCTCTACATGATTAATTTCTCTCGCATACACGATACATCTTCATATAACCATGATCGTGTTTCTTTATTTCAAATAGTATATGATTACCCATCTGTGGTAAGTGATTCAAAGCTTCTTTCAAATGCTCCAGATTCTCGTATATTCTGCGGGGAACAGCATAGGCTGGAGTTTTTCATTGCTTATCCACAGGTTCATCCCCTTTGATGAAGGCTACATAACCGTCATCTCCGTTTTGAATGTGCAATAGACTACAGGGGTATTGTAATTCTGTGAGACCTACAACTCATGTGCCTGTGAAACAAACATCATGTGGTAGTTATGTTCTGAATCTCGTTGCTGTGTTATCTCGAAAATATTCCATGCTACTTTCACTCAAAAAGAGCATATAAAAATTATTCCTCTCCATTTTTTTTATGTTTTCTATTCTCAAGGCAGGAATCCATTAATTGAATTTGTCAGAATAGCCAACCTACTTTATTAGCACATGTTTGATCTTTCCTTTCCCTTTGTTTTTCCATATTTTCTCGATCTCATATGCTTCGGTAGTGTGTTCTTTGTTCACTAGCGTTAGTTCTTCTTCATAGAAAAAACCGTCGATTTCTTCTCCAGCTAAATCTTCAAGCTCATATGTTGGTAGTAATTGACGCCAGCGAGCACGCACAATTTTGAAAATCTCGTCACTCCAGTTGGACTCGTAACCTTTTTCAAAGACCCCTTTTGTCTTACTGATACGAACGTAATCATTCACTCTGTATGTAAGCCGACGCTGAAAATTTTGTTTATCTTGACGCTCATGAGATTTATTTACATTTTCTATTGCTTGATACGCATTTCCAAGTGTCACTTTTCGCTGGTGTCATTTTAACTTTGTTATGATATGACTTATTATACGCATCCACAAATTGTTGCAAAACATCAATGTATCGATAAGATTTTGTGTGTGTAAAATATCGCCACATTCGTTCCTTCAATGTTCTGTTGAAACGCTCCACTATAGCAGCTTTAATATCAGGATATCTCACAACAGGTTATGCTATATTTTCTTTTTTTTAATAATTTTTGTACCGTGTTGGCGAGGAACTCTTTTCCACGATCTGTTTGTAATAGCCGTGGTTTACGTCCTTGGACGAATACATGTTTGAATGCTTCACGGACACCGACCCCGGTCTTATCCGCCAATGGTTCCACCCATGCATATTTGCTGACAACTTCAATAACTGATAATAAGTACGTTGTATCGTCATTATATGATTTGAGTTTTTGCAAATCAAATCTGCCTCCCACACATCATATATCGTATCCACATGATAATGCAGTCGTGGAAAACATCTCTTTATAGGCTTATGAAAAGTATAAGCATTCTGCGCATTAAGCCACTGAACAATATCTTGGCGAGGTATTTTTTTCTAATGCTTCTGTATAATTCTGGTGGCCCCCAAACAACCAGCAGAATCCTCGGGTTTGCAATAAGTATCCTCTAACTTAACCTGCTCCATGCTTTTATACTTCAATTATTAGATGAGTCATTATTACCTTCGAACGCTAATGTTTATCCCTTTGTGATGTCTTAGGCGTGAAATATTTATTTGGGGAGTCTAATTGTTCATCCTGTGTAGGTTTAGATGTGGGCGCTGGTGAACGTATTGTCCAGAAACTTTTGTGACCAGCAAACTCTTTTGGTGTGTTGATATCCCGTAACAAACCAGCAAATAATTCTCTTCCTGGTGATTTTATTGCCATTTGCATCGCCAGCCTCAGCAAGTTATTTACCAAGCCAACAATATTTGACCCAGGTATACGAACTCCGTCCAATTGGACAATACCTGACGCATCCCACCTCAAACGCCCTTGCCCCGCAGATTCTTGAATATGCTTAAGTAATGCGCTAGATTATTTTTGATACTTGTTTGGTATGGCTGATATGATAAAGTTATTATCATATGGATGTAATTGTGTTGGCGGGATATTGTGATCTACCTTTTCTACACCCTCCATTTTACCCGTGAAAAATAAGTAACGTCTCAATACGTCCTGATATAATTTCCACTTTTCAGCTGCGTTTTTACCCGTCGAAGATTTCAATATATAAGCCATTTCGGTATCCAATCGTGACGCTACATCTCCAGGTGTTTGCACTATTTGGGAATCCATCAATCGTGGTTCTTGTACATACCTTGCACCTTGTTGGTAAATTCTATCGAAATTGTCTTGAGGTAGAAGTACCATTTTTCCTGTATGTTCCATATTAAAATAGTTTCGACATCAGTGCGCTAATGACTGGACCGAGAATCAATGGTAAAAAACTACCTCCTTTTTGGTTCACAATAATTTTCTTCTTCTGTTTTAAACTTTCATCTAATTTTCCCAATTTATGAAAAAAATATTTATGTTTAGACAATTTTTTCTTCTCCCCACTCTTGAGAGGAACGTTTCCGCTTAAAATATTTAATGTACACTCGCATATACACTTGATGAGTTTGAAATCGGCTGACTTAATGAAAGCACGACGTTACGCAAGTGGGGCTTCGCAGATTGCTTGTAACAAAATGGCGTTTTTCTTGCCGATCAGGCGCCGGGCAGTTATATGTTGATCTTGCCATCACACACGCATGACTGGAACATTCAGATCTGAGGTGTGCGCTTTTATATCACGCATTGAACGGGGGACTTATACAATTTTGTAAGAATCCGTAGGGAACACATTAGTACAGAATCTATAGTTATCAGGAGTGGATTGTTTCAAGTCTAATAATAAATAACGGTATTGCTTCTGCGTAGCATCAAAATATGCTTCTTGCAAAATCTTGGGATTTTCAGAGTAAACTTGTCGAGTTAATGAGCAACCTAAGCACGATGACGTGGATTTTCGAAGAGTACAATATAATTACTATTGAGAGAAATGTCTGTCTGGCCTTTCCCCTGGTGAAATAAATTATGGAATATGAAAATAACGCTTAAATTTTTATGATGACTCCATTTTGTAAAAAGATCCACAACAACACGCCCGCTATTTGAAGATTCATGCATAAGGTCGTCCAGAATAACGAGTTTGGCGCAAAATCGGGCGAAGCGGGTAGTCGTTCACGAAATTCTGCAAAGTTTTTATCGTAATCATTATAACTTGGCTGCCACTCTATATAATAGAAAATAACTTTGCAAACTTGCGTGTTACACATTCCATTAATTTCACCCAAAAAACGTTTGACAAACACCATCTTCCCACAACCAGTGGGTGTACACACAATAGCTGTGAACGGATAATTCCAACGTGGATCCATGATATCAACTGAAAGGGTAGAAATGTGGTATTCAAATAACTACTTTCATATCAATTATATACAAGGTTTAGTTACAAGAAATACTTTTATATGAACTATTTACAAATTTTATTTACAAAATTTTTTTATATTTACAAAATTATTATTATTTTATTATTATTCTATATTATTATTATTATTATTATTATTTTTTTTTTACAAACTTATCACGTAATGCGTGTTTGTTTTACCGGCCGATACCCATAAGTCACCGATGAACTACCGACCCGTTTACGTTTCGCTGTGGTGACCCTGACTATTTTCTCCTCAAGACGGGTGACTACCTGATGTTGTGCTGATCTACGTATACCTGTTGTATTGACTCTAAACGGGTCTTCGTTGTCTACAACAAGTCTACGCATAGCCCGACAATTGACTTTCTTGGATGTTCGAGAGTCAATTTTTATACCCTTTACCTTACAGCATTCAAATTCTATCCATTGAGTTGTTACACCGATATAACTATAAAACTTGGACCCACCATATAGGAATGAGGTGATGTAGCTTCTAGTTCCGCAGCAGGCCAGTTCATCGGTCGTTTCATCGAGCGCATTGCATGAAAGGGCATTAGAGTCACCCTCCCTAGTGAGGAAAAGAACAGAGTCGATGTCATAGTATAAAATACGCTCACCTAACATCTCTAAATATTTATACAATTATAACCTAGCTTGAGCAGTCACATACGCAGCAATCACGACATTACCATTTGCTGACATTTCGTAATCCTCTTCGACAAATCGCCAGTTTAGAAACATCTTATCTAATAGATTTCCCCTGTTCGTCGTTCAAGAAAACACAGCCCGTGACTTCCTTCCGAGGGTCAAACAGAAATGAGTGCACCTCTTCATAAGTTTCTACAACTTCTGTTTTTCCAAAATTTTGCGTTGAGCAAATTTGCCCCACAGTGAATTGAGCATAAGTTTTGCGACTGCCCTTTTACGTACGTTAAATTCTATTTTTTCGTGTCGAGTTGAATGCCTGTTTTATCATGAATATCCTGGATATACGCGGCTCTCGATTCAGTGGTATCACACGATTTCGGCCCCGGTTCGGGGTCGAATCGACAACCCAGGATTGATAAATCCTTCAAAAATTCCTTCCTTGTCTGTGTTCTGATTATATTGCGTTGTTTTATACATCCATATTTCATTTGATGCAATAATTTTAGAACCTAGCGATACGGCTCTTTCAATTCAGATGATACCCATGATCCTACTAGAGCGCGCTCAGAATCACTGTGTGTGCATTCACCATTATTCATCTCTTGACAACATTTCCTACACAACGAAAATATGAGTTCACCGTTTGCTTTCATTGGAAGAACAGGATGAAAAAGTTTAGTCGGGGGTTGTTTGAAACGCAACTAAAATTCCAGAACATTCTGGTCGACCATCGGCCTACTTCGAAAATCTCCGGGACCCTTCGGGTCATCAGTCATAAGTCACCGAAACACGCGCGAATGAGTTTAGGCTTAGCCTCTCACCGTACAAGTCTATCTCGGGCAAATCACCTGTACAAGTTTTATATCGCACCTCACCGAGTACAGTAGCTCTTTGAACCTCACCTAGCTCACTAGTAATCAAGTACATCACCGGTCTTTGTAAGATCACCGTTTTGTTCAGTACATCACCTCTGTTAATTAACTCAGTATAAATTCAGTGACTCAACGAATTGAAAGTGAAGAGACAATCATCAATTTAATTAGACATTCAACAATTTAAGACCAAAGAGTGTAATAATTAATTGACAAAGTGGTTCGATCCCACAAAATAAAGTGTGGTTTTTAAATCCGGCTCATCAGTAATTTTCCCAACAACTCCCTCCACATTTTCATCCCACATCCACCCTAAATTTAGTCATTTACCAAACAGGGGTAAAACTATACATTTAATTAGGCCTTCAACATTGGAGATATTATTAGGGCCACAGATTTTTTCAATTTCCGATACCCCGATAATGATATCAGGATGCCCTACAGAGAAAACACCAGTTTTACAAACAAAAGGATATAAAGAACAGACATCATTATAATTAATTTTTTCTCCAGGTTTGCAATCATAATGAGAAACTATATTCCTTGTTCTCCCGCTGAAAAATGCTTCTCGAGGGTTTAATGGAACGTGCACCCATACTTCATCGCGCTCCGCAAAGTCGCGCAATCCAGCATTATCGCGCTTCAAATCACTAACCTGGCACTCCCACATTTCTTCGAGTGTGTAACCAATACGCTGGATTAATAAATTGATAGCGAGTGTCCGTTCATACCGTTCTTGAAGAGAATCACGTTTGTGGATTTTTTTCTCTCGTAGTGTAGTATAACACACGGGGCACCCATGCCGGTAGCATGCCTGAAACTCGAATACAAACTCCCTGCCGTCCGGGACTTTGTAATACCCGTCGACTTCGTAGTTTGTCCTTGGTATTTTGAATTCACGAGCCTTGCGAGCATGAGTAATATTCATATTCCTCATATGTTCCGCCCACATGAGCCACTCAATCGCCACTTTCGATTGGTTTCTACAAAAACGATCCCCTCTGCGCGGGATGATACCGACTGTATCTTTATTCAAAAACATTTTCCGATAAGTGCGCATTGAGAGTGAAGCCAACGTCGTGCATTCGGAAAACGGGCGAATACCAGAAATACTTTCATTTAAAGTCCTAAATGCGGTATACTCCACTCTCAAAATCGCTAAGAACGGCCTCTCGTCTTTTCGTCTGTTTTTCTATCTTCTCCTCAGGCCAATCGGGGTAGGTACTACCGTTTTGACATTCGTTTCTACTAGCCATCTGTATTATCGAATGACTCATTTTCTATAAAATGTTCAATATATAGCCGCGGTGTATATACTTTTTTAATCTGTTCTGCGTAACATCATGCATGGGGATCGTGACGTGGGGATACCAATACCAGAAGCAAATATGTACTCGTTCAGGTCGCCCTCTATTTCCATGAAATTCATTGTCACGAATGCAGAGCAAACATCTATTCTTTAAATTATGCTAATGAGACATAATTCTCCGACCACTAACTCATATCAGAGATGTCATTATAGTCCCAACCGATTTCAGAAGGGGGCTGACAGCCAATTAAATTGCATCGAAACAATAACGGCGCTAACTCTCGCAAATCTTCATCTTCTGAGTAAAACACATGACGTTTGTATATATAAACGGCTTGGCACAAATCAAACGGGTGAATTTGTCACATGTTTAAATCACAAGATGTAATAACGCCTTGTACAGCGCCCCAACCGGAAAAATTCAAAACGCACCTTGTTTTTACTTTTACTACAGCTATTGTGTGACCTTTCTTGTTAATGAGATATTTTTTGCTCAAATACATTTCTATCTCTGAAAATGCATTTCCCCACTCCATGGGTCGTACACAAAAGTGAAACGGTGAGCACGTCTGACTTATCTCCGCTAGGAATTTAGTTTTTAAAGATATGCGCGAAAAGACAATATCAGAATATGGTGAAGACATATTGGATACTAACTTCATCTTGGTTCTTCTCGTTGTTCTATTAGCAGTGAGGTGAGACCAAAACGTTCTTATTGGATTACAAAATCTCCATTTGAACCAATAAGAAATAAATTATATAAAATATAAACGTCACAACAAACTAAAAATATAAAAAACTTCCTAGATACGTAAAAACTAAATCATCTGCATTGGCTATTTCCATCACAGCAGTGCCACCGTCATCTCCCATTCTTGACGTCGTGTCCCCTCCACAGCAACATCTATCTTGCAGTAAAAGCGAGAAGAAACGATGACACGAGGAAACGGGAAAACGAGGAAGCGACAAAACGAAGAAATGAGAAAACGATGAAACGAGAAAACGAGTCTTTGAATGGGTACATGTCAGTATAATCGGGATGATAAGGCGTTTCTATTGCAGAGTATGGCCTTGAAAGGAGAGTATATTCTGGTCCAATAATCTGTCGAGTTGGCAGCACGCAAAATACGAAATTCGGATTCATAACAAAATTTCAGCTTCTCACAAACACCACGGGTCTTCCTGAGGAAAGTCAAGTAGCGATGGAAAGCCTGTTTCCCACTTTCAAGATCGTTAGTAAAACGGTTAACGTATGACATGATAAAATAGGTCTAACTTATATCAGGTGAAAAATTGAACTAACTGTGAGGTTTCCACTTAACCCCTTAAATTTCCAGAATAGAAAATACCTATTGATACATTTTTAAGAAATTTGAATATGAAATATTCATGTCAGCCGTTTTCAGTAAAATTGTCTCGGGTCCTAATTTAGGAAACACTTGTGTAAACATCCACTGTGGCAGTGCGGATAATAGAACAATACCAATACATCCGGGGCAAAAGTTACCCCATCTGCATGTCTAGACGGTAGTAATGTCAAAAAATGATTAAAAGAGCAAAAATACTTACCATTTAATCCGTATATGGGTAACACGTGTGCACTAATGTTGATACGGATACGCATGCGCTCCCCTCTACTCCGCGTGACCGTATGTGAGTATTAAAAACCAGTACTGATGGCGTGATATTCATATACATTTGTCTCACCATGTTCCAAACAGACATCTCATCCGTGGTTGACGATTACGCGTGTATTAATGATACCATATCTCCGGGGTATTATAGATCCCTTCAAGAGTTACCATTGTTTGAGGGGAAATTGAAAGGTTTCTCCTCGCAAAGTGTCGGAGCCAAACGTAAATCTAATGCAGAAGACAACTCTGTAAACAAAGAAAACCAGCCTCCCATGGTGAAGAAGCAGAATGTTGGAACGACTAAACTGGCGGGGATTTTCACGGATCAACCTTTATTACTTGTGGATACTTTGTCGATCAATAAAGTCCGTACAAAACAAGTGACCACTGATTTATTGTGGACCGTAAAGGGTACTCTCACGCCCGTGGTGCGGATAATTACATTTTCCCGGATAGTGATCACGCTGACCCCTTCGGAATGGTACAGCATGGCTGAACATATACCAATCATACTTCAGTATTTCCCTGATGAGTCTGAATCACCGGAGGATGATGAAAAATTCGCATCGCTATCCTGTGGTCCAGGTAAAAAAATTGGTTTCACCCTTTCAAGTTGCGGCTATAGAGCAAGCCTCATCTCTGATCTTGGGGCCAAGACGGATATCTACGTGTTGAATAGCACGATTCGCCCTGTATCATGGCGGAAGAACTGGACTACTCAACGTACGCAGTATTTGGAGAATATACCTGGAGAGACCTATAAGCAAGGTGTTGTGGTCAACTTGACTACTCTTTTGTGGATGGAAATCATAGAGTGTAATAGAAAAAAGTGGTTGTCGCATGATATCATAACAAACACCATTTTCAAATATTTTGAACAGTTGTTTGACATAACTCGTCACAATTTTGCATATAAAAATGTGAATGTTGAAAATCTTTTCGATTTCCTTGGACAAATTCTCACGTTATACACCGGCGAAATTGTTCAAGAATTAAGCTTGGCAATTGATGCGGAAAAAAATAGAAACCGAGTAGCTGCAGAAACACAAAAATCTGTAACTTTTTCGCTGTGGATGAAGAATAAATTGAAATGAAACATTAAAATGATACTAATATATTTCCCACACCTCAATTTCCCCCCGCCATGGTCTTCAGATATATTACTTTATCCACCTATCGGCTTCTTCATTATAAAAAATTCTCTTGTGGTGATCGCATCAACATGGATGTTACTTTCGTTATCCAAGATTTGCGTGGCAAAAATGGGAAATTCTTGCCAAAAGAAATTGCTATTGCTGAGGGAGTATTTCTTTCGCACTGGATTTTGAATGCATCTTACCCGTACTTAGACCTTTCTGCCTGCTGGAGTGAGACGAACAATAGACTCACAACCAACAATCACGGAACCGAGTGGCATGATGGGGATACAGAAGTGCGGGATGCTTTACATAATATTAGTGAGCTGTACAAATGCTCGCCGTATTTTCACTATTGATGGTGAGGAAGCTGTATACCTCCAGATCTTATCTGCAAGAGAGACCATAAATTTGGGTACAGAGACGGATTTCAAAAACAATACATGTCGGCAGAATGAAGAAAAAACTGTGTGTTACTTCCATGCCATGAAAAACAAGATGGATACTCAGATGTATAAGTGCGCTTCACAAACAGTTATAAATATACGTAATCATTTAATTCATAAGAAGTGGAAGGACAATACAACGCGTCAGTGTTCAAGAGTCGAGACTGATGACAAGTTCAACGACGCCGACACTCAAAACATCGACACTAAAACCCTTATTCGTAAAGGAATTTTCAATATTTTTTGGAAACTTTTGCATATCAAATTGATAGAACGGGTATTGTAACTCTAGAGAGATGAAATTCATTTTTAAAAGAAGACCGAGCACGGCCCAAACCTTAGGTTTACCTACATTTCGTAGTCGTTGTGCCGAAACTATTGAGCACCATAGGAGGTATTTATTGGATTTTACTCATAGCCATCGCACTGACCAGCGCTACGCGCCTTCTGATCAACCGCAAAAATATAGATATTGAAATCGGTAATACCGAAGACGATCCTTAAGATGAGGAGACACCCTCCGTTGTATACATTCTAATTATAATGATATGTCTAGTCTCATCAACTGTAGGCCCTTTATATGTATTAGGAATGGAATGGTTAGATGCTCTTTTCATTCATTATTATTATTATTGCATACCCGATCTTTTCAATGAAATGTTAGGTAACTCATCCTTGACACAAAATGTAACCAAAATGTTGAATAAAACTGTAGAAAATGTAAAATTTGTACAAGGGTTTCATTGTCTATTGATAACGCATTCCTAACACCAGACCCTTCCGGACAGGTGCTGCGAATGGCAGCTGTGTTTACCTAAGGCCCGCCAGACGCTACCCCCTCCACGTTCATAGTCACTTGGAACTTGTTCTCGAATATTTTACGATTTCCGCCTTTACCACCCCACCCCTCTTTCTACCCACCGCCCTCTTTCCACCCACCATCCCCTTAGCGCCCGTCGCCCCCTTACTGCCCGCCACCGCCTTAATGCCCACCACCCCGTCTTACCTCCCGCCACCCCCACTCACCATCCTCCTCAGACACCAGCGCCACCGGTAGATGGGTAGTATAGCACCCTTTATATTAGATGGGTAATACACCCATTATTTTGTTTAATATTAATTTATTTGATAAATTTCACATCTTCACGTTACTCGCATAGGCTCAGACATGAAGAATACTCAGTATGGAGTTGAAAAATTGTTTCGATTCCTTCAAATTCACCATAAACCCCCAGAAGGACCCGAAACGACACCCCCGCGAATGCAGCCACTCTCAGCGTTACCCAGGAGTCACGTCGGGGACGTGGTGGCGCGGCGACTCCCACGCCGACAATGGACAATCCCTAACGACAATGGACAATTCGATAGAATTGAGACCTCCGATCATCCTCCTATGATCATATTAATAATTATAAATTTGAATGTCTAAAATTTATGTGAATGTCTTAATACATATTTTTTCACTATAAATTTCATTAAAGTTCTTTAATGTCAATTATGGATATGCTGAACATATTCCATCGTTTTCTCAATTCCTCAAACCCAACATTATTTATCCCGGAGTACACCTCAAGCACTAACATCCACAGAGACACCCCCCTGAGCCCCCCGCGAGCGACTGATAAATCGGAAAACCTCAAAATAATTAAGGAGAAAACATCGAAATTGTGTGGCAGAGCTTCAATTCGAACTTCATCTTCAATCTTCATCTCGACAAAACAAAAATGGAGATCTTTCTATGTATATTGTGTCTGGTAATTCCATACCTGGGGATGGCGTCTTTAAGGTCTCTCCACACTCTTTCAATTTGTTGTGTATGTGCCCCTGTTTTTTTGTTTATGAATCCTTTCCTGTGGCTGACGGTTTGATGGTATTATCTGTGGTTGTTAAGTCCAGAATACCTTCGCCAACAGTTGGTCATAACCAAAGTTGTTGTTCTAATATACTTGACTATATTCTTCTTCAAGGTGTAGAAATCACGCCTGGCAACAGGTACAATAAACGTCTTCTTTGTGTTTCTCTCGATACCCCCAAACACCCATACTCCTTTGATGTATCTGCCTCTATTGTATTTACGCGTGGGATCTCTCCTAGCCCAGCGCTCGCCCAGCGAGCAACCACTATTTCAATGATTTTGGTATATTTATTAATAGATTTTTTAAGAAATTTGTAAATGTTTATTTAGGAATTTACGTTTAACTTTGTTGACACAAACATATATTTCAAACAATGAACATAATTTGCCTAGTGGGAGTCTAGAACCCCGCAAAAATCGTACCATCTCTTTGGCTCACTGAATTATCACATTGTTGTATGAATGTTTTTTTATGAGGTCTTAGAACTTTGAATTTGTTTCTACACCTGTATAATCCTTTAGAATTGTCTAAACTCAACATTATCCCGCATTGTTCACATAAAAATTCACTTTTAATATGTATTTATTCCTGAGATATTCTGATATTTCACTCTCACTCTCGCAAATACATGCGAATTGGAATAGTAACATGACTCTTATCGTAACGGATTAAGAAGTGATTTCACTGGGCCGAGAGCACGACGTTCACAGTGACTGTTCCCCCCTCCCTCACGGGAATTATTCGTAATAATTCGTAGATTTTTGGTTTGCCTCTATATGGTTTCCGCGCGTTTATTTCATCAATTTTATTGTTCGGTTTTATAGATTAACAGTACTGTGGCTATAAAATTAGTTATTATTCGGAGGGTGCTATACTTCCTCTCTACCGCGCCACCTCTTCCCCCACTCACCACCCCAGCGCCCCGCCAACAAACGAACAGCGACTTCAGCGCCACCTGGTGGGGAAAGTTGGAATTAATATCAGACAACACTTAATACTACTCACGTGCATGTTTCGGGTTGTTTGTGTGGGGCTTTCGCCCCTAACTGTCACCTTCTGGACTGTTCAGCCCGTTCAGCTCCCTTTTCACGATTCTGTGATCTTTTCAGACCACTGGCGAGTTTTTCCTCATTCTTTCCCAGGATGTTTATTGGGAATCTTGTGGTCTTTTCAGACCACTTTTCTCCCTACTTCTCAGCCTGCAATAAGCAACAAAAAAAAATATTTGGGCAAAAAAAAGCATTAAAAAAAAGTCTCGGCTGTCGGGACCTTCTCCACCTGCTTCAGGTAGTTCTGGCCTTCTCCTCACCAGCTGGGGCGCCAACTCTCCTCTCCTAGTGCTTCAGAGTGAGTTTCTGCGCCTTGCGACGCAGATTCCTCATCGTTTTTCTCCTCAGTCCGGCTTCCGGAGACCTCTTCTGCCCCATGGGTGACCTTGGTGCCGCGGCCGGGGTACTCTTCGGGGTAGGTGGGGCCGAAGGCGGCGCTGTCTCCGCTCATCTCCGTTTTGTTTCTGCCTCCATGGCTTTTAAGACGTCCCTAGTGACATTACGGCCGAACTTTGGGATTCAGGGATCTCTTGCCTTCTTCTCCTCCTGGCACGGGATGCAGTCCCTGGTCTCCCTCCCCGGTCGTCCGCACCTCCAACAGTAGGTGGTGAGAGGTTCAGGGCAGTTTTTTCCGCCGTGCCCAGGTTTTCTACAATTCCGGCAAAGCTTTGCTGGTACAAACGTGGGACGGCGTCTCTTCATCTTGGGGTACTCCGCCCAATCAGGATCTCCGTCGAGCTGAGATGATCTGGTGGCAATCTCATTGTCCCCAGGCATCTTCCTCTCCAGGATCCTTGTTCCCGAGGAGACTCCCGCTTGCCCCTCGCCACCGTGCTGCAGCAATATCAGGCGCATCTCTCTCTCCTTTTCCAAGGAGTCGGGGTTAATCGGACGTTGGAGTCCCTTTCCCCTCTTCTTCTCTTTCCCCTTAGCTCCCTTGTTCTCCGACATCTTCGGAATTTCCGTCGATGCCGAGGGGCCGGATTGGCCAGGGGAAGAATTTGCTCGGCCGTCCTGGCGAGGAGCTGAGGGGTCTTTACGAGGGCCTCAGCCAAAATCTTCGCCAGAGTGGCGTTCGCTTCTTCGGGGGAAACGAGCTCCTCCGCCATCTTTCCTTCCTCCCTCTCGGAAGCTATCTCTCGAGGGGACTCTTCCGTCCCCCTCGTTTCCTCCGGAGTGGGTATCTCAGGAGGAGGTGGGATCACCACAGTGGTGGTCACATCCTCCGTCATGGCCACGTCTATCAGATCGTCCTCGCCGGCGTCCAGCAGCTGCTGCATGGAGTCAAGCTCCATCTCCGTAATGTCCACCTCTGGAATATGCAAGTGTATTAATGCCGGTATTATTAAATCTTCGTCGCTTTGCAGCGACTCAGATCCAATTTTCTTCCCTCCTTCGACAGATTGCACTGCCTTGGGTTTCCTCGGCCGTAGTTACGACCTTCTGCACCAGCTGCTCGAGAATTTCCTCCTTCGCCATTGCTCGGGGTTTCGTGAAAACACGTCAACCGCAAACTGTTCCACAAGAGAGACATAACCGCTTCCGTCCGTACAGGGTGACGTCCAAAAGAGAAAAGAGCTCGCCTCGTGGTCAGTACACCGGACTCGAGAAAGTCGAAGGTAGGAGATTAAGGGTGCATCTCAATCAAATAGATCGCCACATGTGGTCCCCCCTGGTGACATTCGATCCATATGTGCATATAGGCGCATTCTTTTAAATACTTGAGATGACCTGTCAATCAAAGGTATTTAATCACTCGCCCCTTCACTTGATCCGTCAAATGGCGCGCCCGTGCGGGCGGAATCTGTACTTCCGAAAACCGTCGGTCGGTAACGTCACTCCCTGATGCATGACTGTTGTACCAACCGGTCGGTAATACAGTTTATCGCATTTCTTCTTGTTTTCAACGTGCTTTTCGACTTTTTTCAATGGAAAAGTGTCTTTTTCCCCGCCTGAGAATGTTATCCTCGAGTTAATGAAGAAACCGTGCTCATGTCATCGGTAAAACCCCTCTCCCATATGGAAATTGAGGTAGTTTATTTTCCTACCAGACTAACGACACTTCTCGAGGACGAAAATTCTTTTTCTTTTTACGGATTTTTATGCCGCTTGCCTCAATTTTTCGGATTTTGCCACTGAGAAAGAGTCATTTTTCGGCCCTGAGACCATTCTCCCCCGGGTGAATAGGGAAAACAGCGCTCAGCGCAACCGGAAGGACTCTCTCGGATTTGAAAAATCGACACTCTCATTTCTCTGCGGAGAAAAATTATCCCGTCAAGCCAAGGCCGACCTCCCCGGGTGAATGAGAGAATAATACCTTCACTTTCAGAGAACATCTCGCAATGAAATTTCGCACTTTCAGATTTACTTCGCTTTTCCCAAAAGAAAATCCGTCACTCTCGGGAAAAAAAATTCCTGTTAATTTTTCGCCGAATTATCCCTCGGATAATCATTTTCCTTTCGGAGGAGAAGTAAAAATCTACCCTGGATCACCACTAGGATGATTTCTTCTCCTCATTTCGGAGGTTTTCTCTTACTCCTTTTTGGCGTGTCCCCACGTTGGGCGCTATTTTGTAAGGGATTTTTGCTGGTGCTTCACCAGCAGTGATCCCAAACTAGTTTGGTGTCTTCTCTATCGCTCAAATATGTTGGGCGCCAGCTGGACTTTCACGGAAAGTCCAACGGAAAACCGGCCTCGGAGGCAAACTCGTCTACTCCGAGGACTTCTCGTGGCGCGACTAACAATGCCGAGCCAGGATCAGCGTGAAACGGTAGAGTGGGCGATGTCCACCATACTAGGAGTAATTCACTCAATCGCTCTCCGTCTTTTCAACCGAGAGATTCCGATAAAGCGTATCTTCCAGCAGACATGTCTCCTTGTTTCCTTCGTCGAGAAGTTCCCATTCCTCTGACGCGTTCTTTCTCTCTCCAGAGTGGCTCGACTTTGGAGAAGTCGACGATTACCTGCGAATCCTTATCACCCCTCAGGGCGCCGAACATTGAGAGGCACATGCGACACAGGTATCCGGAGACCTTCTCACCCACCTGTACCCACCCTAACTCATCCTCAATGCTCGGTAAAACCAATATCATCGCGGGCCAACATCCGGAATTACTCCTGCCCGTGCGATCGGGCCTCTAGGAGTCGGCCAAACTCCCGACCCATAGATCCACGCCAACACCACTTCTTTCGTCCGAGGATATGGATCCCTGGAAACGTGAAATAAATGTATGCTCCGTGACCAACAAAATCCAGCGTTCTATTTGTGGAACGCTAATGCGTCCCGCTCTCTCGCTGTCTCAGATCTAGTCCAGACAACGTTCCCCCATAATCCATTATGGATTAATGCCACTCACGACTGTGTCGAGTAGCCGGAAAATTCATCCGCTCGACTTCAGCGTCTGTCACCGACTGTCCCGAAATCTCCTAAGGCCTTCTCCCCCTAGTCTGAACGTCTCAGCGGCGGTGGGTCATCCGTTACGCTACCACCACCAGTCAGCTCGATGGCAATCGAGGGGGCGGTAGTCCTGTCACCTAGCCGTTGGTCCCTAGTCTAAGTCGATAGCGCCGCTAGAATAGCCCAGTTGGAACGCTGGTACGTTGGCCCTTTTTCTCCAAACACCGCGGGGCGGGTTTCTAGATGAGGCGACGGGTTATCAACAGCCTCTCTATAATGTTCGGCAGCATGGTTTCACCCAAACCACGCCTCTTGGCATTATTTGATTGGTCTATTTACTTCACGTGCGGTTCACTTCTTCCGCCGCTCGATGTCACTCTCATCTCTTGCTCAGCTTCTTCAGCTGGCACTAGATATCGCTCTCCTAACCTTCCTTTCACTCTAACTCTTGGTTACTCAAGGATTTCCATTTTGGTCCCCGGATGGGACACTGCTTATTTCAAAATGTCTCCATGGGGCCCACCGCCTCTGTGTCAACTCGATCTCTCACGGCCAAGCATCGGAAGATATGTTGCAATGTTTCTTCTTCTATTCTGTAGGTCCTACATCGGGAATCTTTGTAGCCTTGCCTTTTGTTCTTCCCCACACTGCCGCATCTCAATCGTACCCGCTGCTCTTTGTCCCTTCCCGGGATCTTTCTGTCTTTCCAATAACTTCCTTGTTCCGGGGTCTCCTTCATAGACCTGCATCGCGCGCAGTATTGTAAGGCATCTGCACTTGTCGAGCACTTTTGGATGTCCTGTTCCGTGAGTATTTTGATGTTGCTTTTCAATTTCTCTTCTACGTCGTCCCATGGTTCTTATCTGTCATTCCTGTCCAACTGTCCCCAGATCTGTCGAATGGTAACACCATCGCCAGTTTTTTCGAATGCTTTGATCATGGATTCACCCCATCTGTCCGGGTTCCCATTCATTGCGTTCCGGAGGATCTCCTTCAGGCACCTCCTCGGTCATCTGTCTTCCGACATCTGAAGTGTTTGCAGCAGATATTTATTTCCTCTCCTGAGGGCCTCCACTTCCACGCTCCTCCTTCCAGCTTCCAGCTTCCAGATATAATCTGGCGTATTGGCGTTTATCCCTAACGCCATTTCCACCAATCTTGCCTGTAGCCTCTCAGTGGTCGCGTACCTCTTCCAACCCCAGATCTCAATTCTGTATAAGCAGGCCGCCTTAGCCAATGTGTCATAAAAGTACAGTCTACCTCTTAAGGAGTTGATCCCCATCCTCTTCACTAGTCCCCAGCACGAGTTGACTGACCTCTGCGCCTTGCCTGCCCTTTCTTTAAGAGGCAACTCATATGAATTCCTGGCGGTGAACCAGAACCTCAGCTATTTGAAGGAGTTAACTGTTTCCACCTCCTTCTCAAAAACATACCATTTCTCATCCCTTTTTCTCTTCCCTCCGTTCCTAAAGACCATGACTTTTGTTTTGGCCACGTTGATCTCCATTTCATTGTCGCGTGCGTATCTTTCCGTGGCTCTGATCATCCCCATCAGGCCCTCCGCTGTCTCTGCCAACAGCGCTATGTCGTCTGCAAATTTAAGCGCGTAAATCTTAGTCTTACCTATTACCGTGCCTCCCAGATTTCTCTTCTCCCACCTATCATCGATGTCATCCAGGAAGATGCAGAAGAGAATTGGGCTTAGTGGGCAACCCTGCCGCACGCCTTTCCCAGTCCTGAAGCTGTCCAGGGTCCTTTGTCCCATAATTATTTCGTTCTGTGTCTCCATATAGATTCCTTCAATTAGTTTGAGGATCTTCCCCTTAATGTCAATATTCTCCAACTTCTTTATGAGCTTCTTTCTATCTACCAGGTCGATTGTAGCTCTAATCATTACGGCACAATTCATTATACCATTTAATTGCGGCACAATTTATTACAGCACATTTCATTACAGGAACATTGCATTACAACAGATTTCACCACAACAATGATTCATCATCATATTTCCATCAGCACAATTTGAATTTAATGCATCGTTCTTATCAAAAATCACGGCTGAATACTATGAGCAACTCCACGCAAATACTCAACGATATCGGCATCTTCGCTCCACTCCATAATGACTCTAAAAAGCCGGGCATCATAATCGATGTACTTCTTACTCTTACACGGAGCCATCGCTTACCATTTTCTTGAGATGATTTAATACGAGCAAGAGTATTACAATGATGAGGAGTCGTGTAATCCACGCATCGTCATAAATCCAGTTTAGTCACAGGATGCTCACGCAACTTATTAAACAAAACATCCTTATGGTACAACAATTTCTTGCCCCTCTGGCTCAATACAAGATCTAGAGGCATTTCGACAACCGCACAACACTGAATCCGTGCGATAAATGACACTTGGCTAGGTAAATGAGTCCAGTGCGATTTATCGCAGATACCTCACCCCCCACCATGAATTTCTATTCAAAGGAAATACACAGAAATAAACAACGCACCAACAAAGTAAATCATCATGTTTACTTTCAAATGAGAAGAAAATACAAACAGCCTCGAATTTATATGTCAATTGATGAATCCCGCAATAGTAATAACTTCCGTAATGAATTGTCCATATGATGAAAAATGCTATAATGAATTGTCCCCGTAATGTCTTTTTGTAATGAAATGTGTCGTAACATTACACGACCGTAATGAATAGAGGTGATACCTACCAGGTCGAATGCTGCTCTGAAGTCGACCAAGCAGGTATACAATTTCCCGCCCTACCTCCTTAGTCTATTCTCTATTAGTGGGTTTGGGGTGAAAACATGGTCCCTCGTCCCGGTCTGAAGCCTGCTTGGCTTTCCCTGAGCTTCTTTCCTTTTCCGGCCCATGATGTGATCCTGGACGCCACTATCTGGGTTAACACTTTATACTCGAGGTCGAGAAGTGATATGCCCCGGTAGTTTTTTGCCTGGTTTCCATCCCCAGCCTTGTGTATAGGGTAAATTCTTACAATTTTCCAATCCTTTGGTGTGTTCCCTTCTTGCCAGCAGAGCCTGATGTTCTCCAGGAGTTCCTTCGTTAAGTCCTTCAGCAGGTTTTTTAGGAATTCTCCTCGTATTCCGTCTTCCCCTGGGGCTTTCCCGTTCTTTAGCCTGCCCAACGCCCTTTTTAGCTCATTCGCGGAGCGGGTCTCTTCGTTCAGAATGTCTTCATCAAGGTCTGGTTCCTCCGTTAGGTCCCTTGCCGTTCTTTCCTCAGCTCCATCTCTCTGTTCACCATCCCACCGGTCTACATTCTCCCTCAAGTCTACATCCTCCCTCAGGTCTACAGGGCTCAGCCATTTTTTTTCCCGAATATCTTTTCCCGTCATTTTTCTGTTATTTAGTCTAAGTTCGTTCACTCCTTTCCAGAATTCTCCTAAGTTCTTGCTCCTCCTTATACCTTCCCACTTTTGCTCGTTCCACTCCTGCTTTTTCTTTGGGTATAGCTCTAGCCTCGCCTGTCTGGCTTCCACGTACCTCAGTCTCGATCGTTCGTTTCGTTCCTTAAAGTGGGTCTTCAAAGAGTGCCACATCAGCCTTCTGGCCAGACGACACTCATCATCGAACCACGATTGGGGTCTCCCGCCTTCCTTTCGCGTTCTCACCATGCTATTGTCCCCGGCAGCCTGCTAGATGGTCTCCCTGAGAATCTTCCAGCGTTCGTCCAAATCGGTGACTGTTGTTCTGCTTTGCCACTTCTCCGAGGCGGTGTCTTGGTATTGGTGCTTCTCTTCGTCTTTCTATATGAGTCTTGCCTGGAATTGGCCCTCTGGGCCTGTTGGGTTTTTGCTGCCTGCTGATGATGGCGTTCTCGTCGTTATTGCCAGTCTCAGGGCTATAGCTATGTGGTCCGAATTCAATCTCCGGATGATCTTCATTTCGTTGATTGAGTCCTCTAGCTCCGGGTTATTCGCAATCACCAGATGTAGGACCGATTGCGACCCCTTCTTGCCGATGTGTGTAATTTTCCCCTCCCGGTCTCCCTTTACGCATCCATTTGCTATAATCAATCCGAATTTATCGCATATAGCGAAGAACTTCCTCCCCTCCTCGACCACTTTCTCATCCTGGGTATTTTTGTGGAGCTTGTACATCTCCATTTCCTCATCATCCATTCCTGAGGGAGCTCCCACTTGTGCGTTCCAGTCTCCCACTATTATTACAGTTTCGCCCCTACTCGAGGCCTCCTCCAGATTCTCATTGATTTCGTTGATCACTTTGGACACTCCTGCGTTGTTGTATACTGAGATCAGCTTGCCCGGTCTACCATCGTTGAATGTCCAATTTCCAATTATGAACCCAAATTTCCAGAGTGCTATTTCCCAGTCGGGATTTGAGTCTTTCCTTATTCCCACCAGTGTTCCTCCTGCGGCTCTGCCTTTCTTTTTAACCTTGACGGCTGAGTTTGCTACCCAGAGGTATTGTTTATCTAGTTTATCTATCTCTGCTTGCTCGTTTTTCTTTTCTCACCACGTTTCCTGAATAAGAATGATATCGAAATCTTTGAGAAATTTCCATGAACCTTTGATTTTTCTTCCCCCTGCTGCGTTCCTTATTTCGTCAAACCTTCGACCACGCCTTGGTCTGTCTCGCTTTTTGTGGGTCTGGTTGCCAAATGTCTCCTTCTATTAGTTTCCCTCCCGTCTCACACTAATGCCACCAGAAGCCATCTACCCTGACTTTCAAGTAGCCCAATACCACTCTATTCCTGCGTCCTTCCTCCTCTTTTTTCAATTGTTCCAGCCACCCGTTGACCTCTCTCTCACGCTACGTGAAATCATCGTCGAAGTAATAGTGCGTGCCTCGTCACGTTCCCTTGCATTTCATGATCTCTGCCTTGTCCTTCCTTGTCTACATTTCCAGTAATACTCGTCGTCCATAGGATCGTGCTGATCGGACCCTCACTTCCAGTGTCAGCTCCTCACATATTAACTCTTGGAGACTCTGAGAAGCCTGTGCTGGGTTGACGCCCAATCCCTCCACACATAGATTTAGTTTTCTTTTCTCCCTCTCCCCAATCTCGGTTTCTAATTCTGCTACTAAAAGGGGTCGCGGGGCCCAATATTGGCAAGAGGGGGCCACTCTCTCTGGGTGGACCACTGTGGTCTTACCTGGTTAGTGCTCCAGCTGGTTCTCCGGGGTGCTCCAGTTATCAGCGTACTCCGTGGGACCACTCGTCCTGGAAGCCTGGGGCTGGCCGTCTGGGGCGAGCTGTGGCTTCATTCCACTGTTGGGGGTCCTTGTATCAGTATTTACCTTTATATGGGCGCCAGTCTGTTGCGTTTTTCTCCACGCTAATTCCGCCCTCAGTCGTGCCCCTTTCTCCCTCTCAGCGGCTGAGCATAGTGATTCTTTTTCCTGCCTCCAGTCAGCCAGATCCGCCTTTCTCACGGCAATGCATGCCGTTTCCCTCCATGCTTGGGCTTCGCGTTTCCACTGTAGCGCGTTCTCCTCCAGCCTAATCCGTTCTAGTCTCGTGTGCTCTTCCTTTGCCTCCAGCATCACCTTCATGTGTTCGAATTCCTCTAACTTCCCCAGGACCTTTTATAGCGTCCTGAAGTTATTCCTATTTTCTGTCTCTGTTGCATGACGGATCTCCTGGATCCTCCCTACTCTTTCGTGGATTGCCTTAAATTCGGCCACAATTCGGCTTACTACTCTATCCTCAAACGCTGTCAGCCAGCTCTTCAGATCCATCAGGTCAGCCTTTTCTATTTGGGTCTGATGTTGCTGGTGAGTGCTCAGCCATGCCCATCTCTCGTACTCCATGGTCGATCTTCCAGGTCCGAGTCTTCGTCTGTGCTGCCTCCCCTCTGGCTGTTCCCAGTGATCTCGTGAACTGTTTCGACCGTGAATAAGCTCAAGTTGTACTCACCGCTATAGTCCTCGCCCTATCCCTGGACTGAACTCGGGTTTGCCCCAGTGGTCTCAGAGGTATCCTCATACTCTTTAAGAATTTGATCCGTCTCTTCAGGGATTACCGAGATGTCGTTGAATAAGGTTCGAGAGACCGATTGTGGGAGTGTATGTGGGAACAGGGTTGATTGCGCCATCTCCCGGGGTCCCTTGATTGCCTCCTCGGAGCTTACCAGCGTTCTTTCCCTCTCCTCGAGGTTTTCCATTCCCTCCATCTCCCTGCTATTGAGGGTTCCCGGGTTTACTGAATCGTCTGCATTGTCCGCGTTGCCCTTGAGGTACCTCAGCATCTGATCTATCATTCCGTCAGCCATTGCCTTCTTCTGCAGCCTGTCCCCTTTTCTCTTACTTGCCTTCATCTCGTCAGTCGCTACGTTAGAATCTCTATCCTTTTTCTCTTTTATCGACTATCGCACTTCACCTTCCTTACCGGCGCGTCTCGCCCCCTCAGGCGGATTGTCCTTTCTTCCCGCCTTGTCCCCTTCCCCCTTTGCGCCTTTTCCGCATGTTCTAGGCATAACCTCTACCTATGCCCTCGAAGTTTTGTCCAGGTCTTTGTCCAGGTCTGTTCTTCAGCCTGCTCGTAACTCCGGACTAATAATTGATGTGCACCTTCGTCCTTTTAGGGGTCCTGGGATATATGTTTTTCATGGTAATAAGCTCTCGGGCCTCTCCGAAACACTATTTTTCACTATCGCTGCACTGGAATGCGTCCTTATGCTACGGCGGCACCAACGCCACTCATTCGCTTGTATTTAACGAGATAATTTCAGATTCGAGCACGTAGAATTTTTGCATTAATTCAATCGATCCTTGATTCGAATTAGTACGATATTCGAAAGAAATATTCCTTCGCAACCAATAATTTACCTTCAATAAAATTCGTCCGAGTTGGTTACAACTGAATCTAGTCAGAAACTTGGACGGAATTATGGAATTTTTGCGAATTATAATTTTTACTCAATTAACCCACTTCTGGTGGATTATCACCCAATATAGTGCAACCGAGCGCCGAAGGCGCAATTCATGAAAATCTGAATATCTCAAATATTAATTATGTAAAAACTTCCGGGTTTTCACCAATTTATTCCCACTATTTTTCCAATATCTGTCGCCCTAAAAACAACGCATAAATAATTTCTCCAACACTCGAAATCCCCACGCACCTAATTAATGTACTTGTACTTACGGAAAAATACATGGTTCGCTCGCCTGTTGGAATTTCGCCAAATTTTGCGGTATTTCGATCGCTTTGTTTATAATCTCTAATTTCTTCTTGCCTAAGGGAGCTTCGGAAGACTCTCTTATCTCCTAGAAGAATTTTTCATCATAATTAACTTCTTATAGCTAATTGAGTTTATAGGGGTTCCCACTCTGTTCCTAACAGGGTGCCGTAAGATCCAAAGTGATGAAAGATGGATGAATTTGCGTTGTCCAGGTCCGGGTTGTAGCCTGCCCGTCTGCTGTAATTGTCTCAGCCAATAGGATTCCTGTTACAATTCTTTGTTTTTAACTCTACGGGCCGTTATGCTAAGAGGGAGGAAGGTGAGAGATCCCATTGACCAAAGTTCTTCCTTTAACATTAGGTGTATGACTTAATTCTCGGTCTTTTTTGACAATTTTGACGTTTATTTATAAAAAAATGAACAGAAATTTAATCGTGAAAATAATGACCATAACTTTGCATGCATTTCTCCCATCTATCGGGCAATTGTCGGATTCCGACTCGGAAAAAAGATAGTGGTTTTCACTGGACTTCTTCAGGAGATTGGAACTAGGTATCGACTAGGTGATATTGTAGCTCCCGAAAAAGGTGATAGTCAAAAGGCGCAAGGTCTGTAGAATACCCCGCACTTGGAAGAATTTCTTAGCCCAACGTGGAGATAATTTTCAGGGTTTCCTTTGCTGTGTGTGGTCGCGCGTTGTTCTGCAACAAAATTATTTGCCTCGTACCACTACCAGCAAAAGGTCTCTTTTCCTCTATAGCATCACTCAATTTCACCAATTGGTCCAGTTGGTGATAACGTTTAGCAGTGACGATTTCCCCCTGTTTGAGTATCTCATAATAGATTACATCTTTAGAATCCCACCGAATATACAACAACAATTTTTTCCCGTGAATGTTCGATTTTGCAATACTCGTTGACGGCTCCCCCTGAACAACCCACATTTTTGGCCTTTTAGAATTGTCATAAAATATCCACTTTTCATCCCCACTTACAATTTCATGTAAAAAGTCTTTTTGTTCGAATCTGGTCAGTAGGCACATGGCAATTTCACAGCGTCGACTTTTGATTTCTGAGGTAAGATGATGGGGCGCCAACGACCTTCCTTCTGTATAATCCCATTTCTTTTTAAGCGCCTCGAAATAGCTTATTGAGTCACTCCTAGAATATCAGCAAGCTTCTGTTGTGTTTAACAAGGATTTTCATTGAGTAGGTTGTCCAACTCTTCGCCCTCAACTTTTTTCGGTTGCCCAGGACGTTCTTCATCCTGGAGATCAAAATTTCCATCTCGAAATTTTTTAAACCACTTTTTACATGTGCTGTAGCATATAGTACTCTCTCAAGGCGTAACAAATCATTTCTCGTACTTCTGTAGCAGGGTTTCCAAGTTGGACGGTGAAAAGAAGCGAGTGCCTCAGGTGCTGCTTGTCGAACGACATTTTTATTTACTATGTTTTTTGAGGTTGTGTTAATCGGACCACAATCGAACTTGAGTGCTTTGATAACTTACAGATAGCGCTTCAAAACGCCCTTTATTGCGGGAATTTTTAAAAATTCAAATAGGTGTTCTAATCATACACCTAATAATATTTTATTAAGACGAGGTACTCGTCACAACGATTAGAAAATGCAATTCATCGTGAATTCATTAATTTTCAAATAAGTCAGAATTCTTAACTCGTCGTCTCATGGTACCCCACTTTTCGCCCTTTTGTAGTGGTGTGCGTGCGCCAGGGGGCCTCTCGTATGGTGCACTCAGACCCGGACGGACCCCCCACTCCTCTCACACCGAGACGATTCGAGACTTACGTGAAGCAATGGGTTAAGTGTCCTCTCACTGTAACGTTCAGGTCAATAGTTGTATGTTCCGAAACGGAATATGAAATCACATTTTCAACTATTACTACTCATAATTTTTTTTTTCGCTCTCATTTACGGGCTGTTCCCGGAATCGAATTTTTCGGAAACAAATAACTCGTTGAATGAAGAACCACTGCAAACTAATTATTGTCCTTCAGTGAAAACATCGGTAATTTTGTGCCCAAGTTATAATTTCAGATTAAAAGAAAGTAAAGTTTTCGAGTAATTGCAGATTAACAAAAGAATAGATTTTAAAATAATGGCTCTAAAAATGGAATAAATTGAGTTCAATTGCGCTCATTTTGAAGCTTCTCCAATTATCTTCCAATCTGTGAAGACGAAAATTCGATTCCCAAGCATCAAATTCCATTATTTCACCTTTTTCTCAAACAATCAAAAATTCAAGTGGAAAAAGTGAAATTTTTGAAAAATCATAACTTGCTTTAAAAAAATCGAATCGCTCTAAAAATTATATGAGAGCTTGGTCTTGTGATGTCCGGAGATGTTGTCCAGCGTCGGAGGACAATTAGGGTCTATTTCAACTATTTTTTAGTCGCGATTATTTTAGATAGAATTATCCATAGAAATATGTGAATGGCCTCGATTTCTATTTCTTTTATTTTTATGATGAACGACGCCATTTTGGAATTAAGGAATGGAAAGAGTTTTTAAAGGACTTGAAAAGCCGAGAAATTCTCCCTTTTTATTTGTAATCCTATATTTCGCATTTTTTAAATTTGCTTTCTTACAATTGGTACATCTTTTATTCTACTCTATCCATGGATAGTTCCTTGAGTTGAACATACAGTTGATTAAATGTTTGTTACTCACTTAGTGGAATTTGTCTGGTTTGAATGAACCTGGATTTGTTCTAGACGCTCGAATAGCCCAGTAATGTAAATTTTAATTTCACTTCGAATATCACTTCCTATCACTTCCTTCCACAGTCCTAATTAATATTTTACTTATCGAGAGACGACCGGATGGGTTTCACGGCTCTTTTGATAATAGAATTTTCGAGTAGTTTTTAAAGTTAAAAATTTTAAACACAGTGAGTTCGCCACATAGAAATATAATTCACCTGTTGGTATAGTTCCACATTTATTTCACGGCTAATTTCTTTTTCGACTCAGAAGAAAAGAATTAAAGGCTACTTTTGGTTTAAGGTTTTAATAACCCGATCGAAAGTTAAAGCGGACGATTACTTTTAAAATTCCTTCAAAAGTCACCCGTTTCGCGGAAACCAAATCTTTGATCATTTGCCAGGAGTCCGTTACGGAAGACCAATTTCGCCATTTCTTTCTACCGGAAGGATGATATTGCGCCGAATGTTGTATGACGACTGGTCTTTCGTTTCCAATTTTTTTTGGTAGGACGTTATACCTTCCACGATTACAATTTTCCTGTCAAATTTCTTGCAAAAGAGTGTTGAAGTGTTCATGTCATTGCTCGTCCGGGCAATGACTGTTGAAGGAATTCCGATGTATCGGCGTTAAAATTGATTTTCAGATCTATATTGAAATCAACAATTTCGCAAAGTATTTTCGTGCTGTTCTGCATTTTATGGGAATCTCGCTTTGCGAAATGATTGAAAATTTCTGGAAATTTTTATTCTGGACATTACAGTCTCATGTACCGATTCTCAAAAAAAAATCGTAAGGACTATCGGAAACATGAAATTTTTTTCATTTCGGATTTTCCGTGAAATTGCTCTCTACATTACAGAAATTTGAAACAATGTCCGAGCTTTAGTATAAAGTTGGCAAAGATCTATCAAATCTTAAAATACAAACAAGCAACATGGCTTAAGCCCTACATCGATCTGATTAATGAAATGCGAAGAAAATCGACGAATGAATTTGAAAAGAATTTTTTTAAGTTAATGAATAATGCAATTTTCGGGAAAACTATGGAGAATGTGAGGAAGCATAAAGATGTCAAACTAATTATCAGATAAAATGGAAGATTTGAAGCAAACCTATATATGGCGTAGCCTCTTTTTAACACCAATTTCATTTTTAATGACGATATGGTGTTCGTTGTAAGGAATCAAGTCAAAATCATTTTCAATAAACGAATCCACATATGAATTTATCAACCAAGATATTTCAAAATGTGATACTTCGGATAATCCAGCAGAGAATGTTTATGGAATACAAAGAGTGAATAAAAAAAGTGAGAAGTTTAATGGAAGCTTAATGCGATGGAAAAATTATGATTTATTTGGTAGGTCTGCGTGTCAAAGTCTATACTTTCAAGGTATTAAGTCATGTACGAGAAAAAACGAGCGAAAGTTGTGTAAAATGCGACAATGACTACAATTACGTCTAAAGATTATAAAAATTTTCTCTTTCAGCAGAAAAAAAAAGTGAAACCCCCAAATTTGATTCAGAGTAGAAAACATCAAGTTTACACCGTAAAACAAGACAACACTGAGTTCCGATGATGATAAGAGAATTATACTGCCAGATTCGACAGACACTCGACTTTGTGGACATAACAAATACAAACATGAATTTTTTAAATATTTTTTTATTCATGTCAAAATTACATTTAAGTAGAGTCCATAAATATCAGCAAATCTCAACTATTTTACATATTCCTTCTTTTCCTTCCTCTTCAACTCTTTCTCCACACGAAACACTTCTGGATTCTTGATCCCACTCAATTCCTTCTGATAAAAACCGCCTTCAATTGCGTCATCGTTCTCATCCGCCAGTTTGTAAGTCATAGGAGTGGTGTTCTGCATTTTCTTGATTGTAAATATTTTTGTAGTCCAGTTGGGAGTTTATCCTTTCTCGAAAATCGTTTTATACTTGCTAAATCACAATTTATCACCCACTTTGAATTTAATTTTTCTCATTCCATTCACCTCTGCTTTTTCATAGATGCGTATCAACAATGCTTTTTCATGTTTGGTTGTGACATCCTTCCGCTTCATTTTGATGGTACGATGTTTAGTATCATTGTATTCAGCTACTAGATCATCTACAACATCAATCTATTTATAGGTTCCACGGATAGAGAACTGCTTCCACGGTTTGTTTTACAATGTTCGCAAAAAACGTGCACATATAGATGCCTTGAGACTGCTGAAGGTAGAATATACAAGCTATATTTCTGTGCTACGATCTGTCAAGTCAGTTTTTATAAATGGCAACGACATTTTTTACCCCTACAAAATTTGTTCGTCTTCCCGAAAAAAGTTTAACTATACTATATTTTCAGATGACGTCATCGTTTTCATATGAATAACCGTACAAAACTCAAATGAAATGGCAACATTTTTATTTCGTTTATCTTACCGGTTTTATTCCACATACTCTACATGTGTCTTTGTGTAAGTATCGGGCACAGTCATTGCAGAAGATCTTCGATGCTACCGCTATTAACAGGGAGGCACAACTCCAGCCAGCGTCGGCAATTTCGAACAGACCGAAGGAATTCAGACGGAATGTTGGCGATTGAATTCTGATGTGTCTTTACAAATCCGCAGGGATTGTCGGTCAATTGGCGGACACCAAAACCTTTTACGTAAGTCCATCAATAAAAATCGAGTGATCTGACGTCAAGAGATCAAAAGATAACTCAAATGAAATGGCAACATTTTTATTTCGTTTATCGTACCGGTTTTATTCAATATACTCTACATGTATCTTCGTGTAAGTATCGGGAACAGTCATTGCAGAAGATCTTCGACGCTACCGCTATTAACAGGGAGGCACAACTCCAACCAGCGTCGGCAATTTCGAACAGATCGAAGGAATTCAGACGGAATGTTGGCGATTGAATTCTGATGTGTCTTTACAAATCCACAGGGATTGTCGATCAATTGGCGGACACCAAAACCTTTTACGTAAGTCCATCAATAAAAATCGAGTGGTCTGACGTCAAGAGATCAAAAGATGATTACGGGACAAAACCACCTCGACCGAGCCAACGAATGAGGGAAATAATGTTTCGATAATCTCTCACAGATCTAGTGAAATGCGGCGGTGCACCGTTTTGCTGGAACGGTGCTTGCTGTCTAGTTGTTAACATAACATGATAAAATAATAAAATTCCAGGGTTGAAACATGGCAAGTTAATCCAAATGAAAATATTTCCCTTTCGTTAGATTTTTTTACGATTATTCACGTCAAAATGATGACGTCATATAAACATACAGTATGGTTGAAGTTTTCCAAGCAAGACAAACAACTTTTATAGGGGTGGAAAATGTTGTTGCCATTTGAAAAAATTCACTTCATACGCGTAGCATGGGAACATAAGCTACGGAGCCATCAATTCCATCAGCTCTGAGTTTCCCCATTCAAGATCGACAACTTTCATTTCAACAATTTTGTTGTCTCTCCCTTCTTACCAAAGATATCAAGCCGTACTCTTTCAAATTGGACACCCGGTATGTATATGTTATTTGTTTCCATGGGAGTGTGAAACTAATTGTAGAACTTTTTCTCTTGATCCACATGTAGCTTTTTTTGAATCCGCTCATTTGTAACGTGACATTTTTGCATGGAGGATAAAAATGCCTATTACCTTCGCCCTTCTTCCCCTGAATCTAGTTAAACTCAAAAATTCCGAAATCTATGGACGCCAGGCAGTTTTTTAGCCGGAATTACCAAACCGGAGGAGTCGACAAAATCAGCTCTAACTAACTCGAAAACCTCTGAAACGTACGCAAAATTGGAGAAAACTAGTTTTTTGGGGAAAGCTAACGGTCCTCGGTTCGCTCAGCGTGAATTGACATGGCTATCCTAGCCATGTCAATGGCTCGGATAAAACCAAGAAAAACTCACTTTTGGGAACTTCTGGGTGACGCGACCCTTCTTCCTCACCATCTCGATTTCAAAGCAATGTCCGGGTTGTACTGTGTCCTGGGCACTGTAATTCAGGCACTATCCCTCACTCACGCGTCTGCACTTGACTGTGGTCAATACCGAATTGATTTTCGGGGGTCAGTGTCACGTGTCACTGTCCCGAGCGCGAATTTCGGCCAATGAGGGATAGCCCCTGATTGGCGGAGACTCTTACCCATCAAAGGCGTGAACCTTGAGGGAACCGGTGAATTACCTCGGGAAAAGCAGTGGCGTAACTGCTAGATCCTATACTCCGGTCTGTTTAAAACCCTTCATTAACAATAATTAACTAAATCTGAGCCGAACTGATGGACGTTCGGTTAATTACACTAGATTTCTTGGCGCCTCCCACGGGTCGGTTCTCCGGGAGTCACGGGGTCATAATGAAATGAACCACTAATCAAAATTTTGCAAAAACTTTAGCCTTAAACACTAATCCATATGCAGTCTGGCAATTCGCTGGGGACAATGACTGCTCTAGTCCCAGATGACCTTCCACTATAAACGTAACGATAACCAATTTATCTTTCCGTGAACTCCAACTAAAAATGGAGCGTCAGCATTTCAGATGGACCTAATCGATGCCCCGTAAGATTTGAAACATAGCTAACCCCATAGAAATTACCCGATGACTCATAACTTTGCCCTTCTTTGCGATAATTCCATGGGCTCTAAAGAACGCGTAATTATGCAGATTGACGAACTACAAAACGTACTTGAATCTCGAAATGATATACATAAATAATTGAAAGAAGGAAAAATCCCCAAAAATTACCGCGTTTTTTTTCGGGAAATAGCTAAACGGAATTGCCTAAAATTTGAACTCGCCATAGCGGGAAAACTAGCTGAAGACCTCAAACAAAAGGAAACGTCGCCGAAGCGGGAAAACTGGAAACATTCTCTCACACTTTTAACTTACGGATCTGCCTAATGTCGCGGGAGTAGATTTTTGTCAGGTCGTATGGGTGTCACTAATGAACATCCCCACATGTTCGTTACACCCCCCTCTTTTGACTGTTATTATCCGGGTGGGCCTTGCAGTTGGTCCTGTTGTTGGGTGACCTGCTGCCGGTGAAATCCTTTTGCCGATCTCAATCCTGCTAACTAGTAACCCCATACGTTTTTGTAGGGAGAACCGAACCCACACTCTGAGATGTTGGTCGGAGTAAAACTCGTAGTTTCATGTTTTCGAAAATCCGCCGATTAGCAGAGAGGGTACCTTGTGGTCCATGATCTGGACCCAGATGATGTCTCGTCCAGCAGCAGTGGAGACAATGGTGGCTGCGATGGCTACGGTGCCTGAGTGACCACCTGCCGCAGTACTGTGACGGCCTCGCATTTCAAGGCTGCTGTGTTGAGGGCCGCTGACGGTGGTGGTGAAGGCGTGTACCACTGGTACGCCCAAACTGTGGATCCTGATGTCGACGCAAAGGCGGCCTGAACTACAGCGCAGGGATGCTGTTGGTGCTGTTAGGTTGCAAATCCTCACCGTTGACCGTTGGTGATGATGCTGTGGGAGTGCTCGTCTTGGGAGATTCCCATACGACGAAAGTTGAACGCCAAAACCCAACCACAAATTAATCATGGAGCGATTTGGATATATTAGTTGGCCACGATCAAGTCATGGAAGTGGTTTGAATGCTTCGATCCAACCGTAAATGAATCACGGAGAGGAATTAATTCCCCAAATAGCACTGAAACTGAGCGGTAGCCCAGATAACAGCGAGATCATTCCGCTCCTGCGCGGAATACTCCATTTCAGCAGGGGACAACACTCTACTAGCGTAGGTGGTAACTCGTTCTCTCCCATCACTGACTTGTGTCAGAACGGCATCCAACCCTACTGCACTGACATCGGTTTGCATTGAGAACGGAAGCCCAAAATTGGGATGTGCTAACGTACGTGTGGACGTTGGATGTGCCTTCAGCGAAGTGAATGCGATACTGTGTACCACGCTCCAAGCCCATGGATTGTTTCCACCCGCCAGTTGGGTCAGGAGATTGGCCACCGTTGTAAAACGTGGAATGAACATACCGAACCAGGAGTCTAGTCCGAGGAAGCGCCTCAACTGCCTACGATTTCGCGGTTGCGGGAAATCGAGAATCGGAGTGGCAATAGCCGGGTCTATTTGTAGAACGGAGCTACTTGAAATGAACCCAAAGTATTGTAATTGGGAAGTATTAGACTCATTACCCTCCTGTTGTGGGAAAACCTGATCAAGGGGTCCACGGGGCTGTTGCTTGGAATGTAAACCGCAGCACATCGTAAGCCGTGGAACTCGATTCAGAGGGCTGAACTGGAAAAGATTCTCCGGTTCGTCTCTGTACAACCACACCGGATCGTAGAAATCAATCACGATCTTAGCGGACACAAGGAAATCCATCCCAAAGATGAAATCCTCAGATAACGTCGGCATGACGTATATGTTGAGGGGGATACTACGAGCCTCAAGCTCGGCGACACAGGCTGCGGTGTTGGTCACGAGCTCAATTTTTCCGCCAGCTGTTATAACCTTCTTAGCAGGTACTTCTAACAGTGGGATTTTGACCTTCTCAAACAGAAGGATGCCGGCCATACCAGCAAAGGATCTGCTTACGCCGGAATCCACCAGAGCTCGGACCCTAAGACCACCAATAACAATGTCGATATGGAAAGCTCGGGGAATACTATCGCTAACCGCGTTCAACACTACTTCATTCGGAGGCATAGACTCCGGTTTCAGTAGTGCTTGCGCATCTGACCCTGTACGGGATAAATCCAACGAACGTGAAGGCGATCGTGGATGAAGAGGAACTTCTTCGCTCATAATATTTTGAGATACAAGGATGCAAGCACCACAATGAGGAGCCGGCTTGGATATAAGCGAACGGGGAGGTACGGCAGCCGGATTTACATGCCTCTGGGTCCGCTTCCCGGTTTTCTAGGATTGCAGAAAGGGCACCTGAGGCTAGTGACCTCCGATTTGCGACATCCGTAGCAGAAAAGCCTGTGGAGTTCAGGACAATTCCGGTGACGATGTCCTACCTTACGACAATTCCAACACTCTACATTGGCCATGTTAGGTCTCTGAGGAGCGGGAGGAGTGGCCGGACCACCCGCAGCACGAGCAGTGGGGGAAACAGGAGCAACCCCTGTATTAGATCCGAGTTGCCTTGAAGTGGGTGGAGCAGGGCTGTGAGTATGTCTCTCTCTAGAACGAGGACGAGCTTGAGTAGGTCCTTTTCAAGCCATTGGTTTGGCCGGATTGGGGATAGTTACTCGAGGAGGGAGTGTAGGAGGCATACGAGCCCTATCCACCTCAAGGTACTCGTCTTCGAAGTGAACTTGGGAAGCTTCTTCGGAATCATCAATCGCTTCTCCTTCGAAGGATACCACTCGCGTGGATTGAGGCCTAAACATCACTGAAGGGCGACGGAAAGGGGCACGCCCCGGTGAGCAGACCGGGCATGAAGGACGATACGCCAAGCTGGGACAAATTGAGTATTACGGCTTGGGAGGCGGCGTCGGTCAGCTACTTTCTCGTCGATTGTCTCGAGACGTTTTGCAGCTTTCTCCAATTCGTCCATGGTTATGCAGTTACGAAGGGTGACTCGGCGGGTTTGAACCACCGGATCCAGCTCGCTGACAGCGGGGACAATGCGTGTATAGTATCCGCGGATACACGCGAAATAATTATTAACCGACTCATTTTCGGCCTAAGTACGGAGTGCTACTTCCTCGCGAATGGCAGTCTGGTAGTCAGGATCCGTAAACGTAGTTCGGAGAGTCTCGCGAACTTGTTTCCAAGTTCAGAATTCGGAGTGGTGACGCTGAACCGGACAAAAGAAACGGAATACCTCTGAGGAGTAAATCATTAGGGATAGCTAGGAAGGATCACCCTTCCTCAATCCTGGTCAGGAATAGCTGCACGTCTTCGTGAGGGAGACCGGAGAATTTTGCATCCCACTTCTTCATCGAATTGAAAAGGGATACGGATTCCAAGGGTTTTGGTCCCGTTCGATTTGACCTACTCTCCCGGTCGGAGAAGTGGAACTCCTCTTCAACGGGAATCACCCGTCGAGGGGAATGACCATCCAGACCCTACGGGGCTGGGATTTGCCTCGCACTCGAGGAATTTCATTCTCCAGATGTTGGGGGAACCTGCCCTGCATTAGGGGGATTTTGTCCCTGTGATTGAGGGACACCACTCCCGTAAGTGGGAGAATAGGATGGCCACGTGGCTATCCTATGCCACTTAGGGGTATGCCCCTTGCGGCGATGAATTGCCTTCTGCTGAAGCAAAAGAATAATTGGGTACCCCCGATGGTTGGAGATTTCCTCCTGCAAAAGGATAATATCCTTGTTGCTGGGGATTCTGACCAGGCCACATTGGTGGCTGGAGAAGAAACTTAGGGTTGATCCCTGGATGGGCTCCTTGCGGAGTACGCCTTCCGGTTGGGGTATTTCCCAAGTGAATGGGATTGTGTGCTAGAGTTATTTCGTCTTTCTCTAGAGCGCCATCTTGGTTAACCAAGTTAGGATCTTCCGCACCAACAAGTCGAATGGAGCCATGGCTGGACGCCGATGAAATGGAAGCCGCGTCAGAAGTATCGACTTCGCGTTTGAACCACACCGCGTCAACTTAACCTCAGGTTTCATGGTGGTGGAAGTGGTTCTCCTCGTATACTTCCTTTTCGGATGTACAAGGGTATCCCCATCTTGCCCGTCAGTTTGGACGGATTGGTCGATAGTAGCATCGACTTCACGAGCAAACGCTCCAGAAGTACCATTTCTGGAGCCACCAGGTATGGGGACCTCAGTGCTGGGAGTACCAGTACAGGGAGTTTGCGAAGTCGCACCCCTGGAGGTGGCTTCGCCACCTTGAGGAATCCCACCTGTTGGCGAAAGAGTGGGCTCTCTACGAGTCCCATCCTCATTAAGAGGGAGATTGGGATCTGTAGAGGTTTTACCCCGTTTGCCACCCATGATTTGTCAAGCCGACGTGAAAGTCAGAGGCTCTCCGTTATAAATCTGGAGGAATACTCAGTTTCTTTTCTCCAGAAAAGTAAGGAACTTCACCCGTGAGTAATTGAACTTCGGGATAATCCGACAATCGGAAATTATGTGTTAATGAATCAACCTCTGTGAATCAAATTCCAGCGAGAATCGTTGAGACCCGATTGATAACCAATCATGGGTCAGATCCACGTAAATCTCGAATGAGAAAAACGGGAAAATCGACTTATTTTTACTTATCCTCAGTAATCCGTGGTGCGACGTGATAATCCGAGCGTAATCCAAATTGATTCAAAAGGAATTCAAAATTAATCCTAGACACTAGTCGCACCAAACGGGATCACTAATATTTCACAAAATTTATCCAACTCTACGACTCAAACCCGAATTAAACTGATCGTCGAGGCTGTCGAGAACAAAGTGTCCAGATGCGAGGCGCGAGCCTCATTATACAACGCTGGTCAGGGATGGGGGGTTCACCCCCCTCCTAACCGCGGACGAACTCTCCCGAGAGGGGAGGATTCCAAGCTATTAACCACATAGAGCTGGAAAAATTACGTAGAGTAGGGATAGCGTCAATGGTCACATGCCCCCACATAGCAACAAGCGACTATCGTTAAACAAACTCACGAAAATTTTACCGCTTGGCTGTTACGAAGGGAACTCGAGACAAATAAAATTCCTTCTTCTTTATCTCGGATTAAGCCTAACCAATGACATCATTGTTGATGTCACGTAATCCTCTACCTCAACTATCTCCCTCACTCTCATGAAGATAAATCGGCCTAGCAACAGGCGAAACATGAAATTCCATGACAAAAGAAACGGAGCAATAGGACGCGAGAAAAACAAAATTCCGACGCGATGAGATAATCACGGGATCGAAAAATAAGAGAGAAATGGGAATTAAGTCGCAATTTCGAAGCCTCAACTTGAGTGGGGTCAAATGAAACCTGAGACAGCAAAATCCGAAAAATTATCAAATTCACAAAAGTTCGCAACCAAAATTTTTAAAGAAACGCAAAATTTTAACTAACTAAAAATTTTCTAAATTTTCGCATCCAATAACCTCGGAGCCCCACGTTGGGCGTCATTTATAACGTGACACTTTTGCATGGGGATTAAAAATCCCTATTACCTTCGCTCTTCTTCCCCTGGATCTAGTTAAACTCAAAAATTCCAAAATTTATGGGCGCCAGGCAATTTTTTAGCCGGAATTAGCAAACCGGAGGAGTCGACAAAATCAGCTGTAACTAACTCGAAAACCTCTAAAACGTACGCAAAATTGGAGAAAACTAGATTTTTGGGGAAAGCTAACGGTCCTCGCTTCGCTCAGTGTGCTAGGTTATGGAAAGAGGGGTGGATTTCAGATGGAAACGGGTTATTGGGCGGTCAAAACTCCAAAAAAGAAGAAAGAGATCGACATTGTCCCTACGTGTCTTACTATTCAACGTTTCCAAAATAAATAATTTACATACTTTTACATAATGGCCTTACCAAAAAAAGAATTGCAATAATAATCGGCCTTCTTCTAACAAACCTAAAATAATAAGATTGACTCGAAATATTTGGTCCCGACAATAATAATTATCGATTAACTCGGGTACAAAGTTGAGGTCATCAAATTCCTCAAGTGGTAATATGAAAATATTCGTTAGTCCCGAAATACTCGAGAATTTCGAGAACTGGGGTAAAGGTCTGCGAATATCCGTGAGAGTGAGAGCGAGAGGACATAAACCCAGCGGTATAGGTATAACATACTGCGGGAAAATCAAAATTCGATACAACTAAACTCGCCGTAGCGGAAAATCGGTAGAGTCAACTTCGAAAAACCGAGAGTCAAATTGCTCGGGAACGTCTAGAGAAGCCCATGATACCAAAATTATCGATTTTGGATCGTCGATAGCCACTTCAGATTGATTTACACCCGGAGGGAAATCTTAACGAGGGAACGCTCGCGTGAAACGGGAGCCGCAGCTTGTTGGCACGGATGGCTGTTAGTGGGGTCCCATGAGGGGGAATGGGGCATTCCCATGGGCAACGCTTGAGCCGCTCTATCTCACGATTTCGACCGGGAAAAAAAATAGAATAACCATCAATTATTCCTTAGAGCTCCCAAATAATTAATACAAAGAGACCCGACGACGCCGCTGGAGCAGAACCGGACGGAAATTACGATACCAACCCTTCTAGGGTTGAAAATCGACCAGAAACCCACAGACATAAATCCGAGGAAAATCGACGTCTCAAAAGAAAAGATGTATAACCAAAAACCACCAATAAATTATTTAACCGCCGCTTAGACAGATCCGAGGCCACTGCACAGGGCTGAAGGCCAAAGGAGGGAAACCACCATGAGGGGAGGACCGACGCCATCTCAATGGCTCGGATAAAACCAAGAAAAACTCACTTTTGGGAACTTCTTGGTGACGCGACCCTTCTTTCTCATCATCGCGATTTCAAAGCAATGTCCGGGGTGTACTGTGACCTGGGCACTGTAATTCAGGCACTATCTCAGGCGTTTTCACTTGACCGTGGTCAATACCGAACTGATTTTCGGGGGTCAGTGTCACGTGTCACTGTCCCGAACGCGAATTCTGGCCAAGAAGGGACGGCCCCTGATTGGCGGAGACTCTTACCCGTCAAAGGCGTGCACCTTGAGGGAACCGGCGAATTACCTCGGGAAAAGCAGTGGCGTAACTGCTAGATCCTATACTTCGGTCTGTCTAAAACCCCTCATTAACAATAATTAATTCAATCTGAGCCGAACTGATGGACGTTCGGTTAATTACTCTAGATTTCTTAGCGCCTCCCACGGGTCGGTTCTCCGGGAGTCACAGGGTCATAAGGAAACGAACCACTAATCAAAATTTTTCCAAAATCTTTAAACTTAAACACTAACCCATATGCAGTCTGGCAATTCGCTGGGGACAATGACTGCTCTGGTCCCAGACGACCTTCCACCATAAACGTTACGATAACCAATTTATCTTTCCATGAACTCTAACTAAAAATGGAGCGCCAGCATTTCAACTGGACCTAATCGATTCCCCGTAAGATTTGAAAAAGAGCTAACCCCATAGAAATTACCGGATGACTCATAACTTGGCCCTTCTTCGCGATAATTCTATGGGCTCTCAAGAACGCGTAATTATGCAGATTGACGAACTCCAAAATGTACTTAAATCTCCAAATGATATAAATAAATAAAAATCAGGCCCGATCGCGCGCTTCGCGCACTCCCTCTTTAGGGTATGACCGGTAGGGGTTGGTGGAATTGGATGTGACCCATTACGGGTCGCACCAATAACTTCCCGACCATTTGTTTTTTCTTTCATTAATTTTTTTATTCTGTATTTATTCAATCTTT
>NW_021680558.1:279319-285227 GCF_001412515.2 Diachasma alloeum
ATAATCTAATCAGGTTCAAGTTACATGAAAATACAGCGATTAAAAAAAAAAGTCAAATCGCATCGTTTGTTCAGGAGGAATCGTGGCACAAAATTTTTATCACAGACATACGCACACACATACATCCACATATACAGACAGGTACCTGAAAAGGGTCAGAAGTGGTTCCAAAGGTCATGAAACGTGGAGAAATGCTTAAATTTCCACATTCGATTTTCGGGGTCATTACAATAACTTCCTCCCTTCGGGTCGGGAAGTTAATAACAAAAAGGAAAAAACTAGCTGAAGTCCTTAAACAAAAGGAAACCTCGCCGAAGCGAGAAAACTTGAACCTCTCTCTCACACTTTTAACTCACGGATCGGCCTTATGTCACGGGAGTAGATTTTTCTCAGGTCGTATGGGTGTCCCTAACAAACATCCCCACATGTTCGTGACACATTTTTGAAAATTCGATTTATGGCACCTGTGACATCATTTACATTTTTTTGACTTGATGGGAATGGCCCAAGGATACTTGGCAAAAATATCACTTACAGTGAAGAGACATTGATAGCTTTCGTTGATGTATGCATATTTCACCATGTCTACAAAATCAGCCTATCAAGTTTCATCCAATCCACGAACGTGAACGCCTCTTCTTGGGTAATTTCTTCAGACTGGTCGATGAATGTCTTCAGCTATTGTGCGTTGTTTGGAGTCTATTCAATTGTTTTTTGCATCTGTAATCCTACGCCGCTGGTTTCCCAGCACCATCTCTTTTTTTAAAAACATGTACATATTGCGGCCAGCAACTCTCTGATAGTCCTCTCCTGAGATGCTAATTCTCGTTCTAATCCTGTTTCCGCACTTTGTTTCATTAGATTAAATGTCCTCTGCAGACGTTCCCGCAAACTCTGCAGTATTATGCCATCAAACTCCTGCACTGGATCAGACATGTCACACCAATACTTGCATTCTAAACTGTAATTTCCATTGGGCGTACGTTTGAATCCATCACCTGGTGGACCTCTCCTTCTGACAATGGAAGTCGTACTACTATATAACTGTCGTCCGAACATATTGACACTCACGACGTAAATGAGAGCATTTATGGCAGAGTTAATGCTCATATATTATTTCAGCCTCACGTAATTCTTCAATAATGGAGAGGATCTCGTTGGTATAACTAGTGTGACCAGCGGCTTAAGATGCCATGAATAAACTCAGTCTATCTACCAATTCATTCGGATTATCCCAGTAAATATAGTCAATTTTCTTGGATTTTGTCTTGGAAGCAACCATCAAGTTTGGCATCAACGCTGTACCAGTGTTCAAAGTTGATGATATTAGGTGTATAATTTAATCATGAGCTTTTTTTTCATGGAGTGGGTTATCGTATTTAATATTTAAATATTTACACGCCCGTTTCGGGTTTTGAAGAGTGAACCTTACAGTTTTTCATACGATATATGTTGTGGGGAATTGGCAGAAGGATTGAGAGTGTGTGTGTGGGGCGCGCATGTGCAGATGTGGTGATTGATATATATATATATATATATATATATATATATATATATATATATATATATATATATACATTCTAAGAGAATTAGAATTTAGAGAGAAAAAATTTCCATTGCACCCAGCCAAGAATCGAACCCGGGTCTCCCAGATACGCGTCGGGCACTCTTACCGACTAAGCTACCGGGAACCACAGAAATTCACTCTTAAATTCACCTCATACACCGCCTAACGCAGAATAAACGCTATTCGAATCATTAACTAGTGTACTTATTGTTAATACACAGTTCCCAATATATTCCAATTGGCGACGAGGTTAATCGTGACTGAAAACGCGAATGGGAGTGATTAAACACGTAAAAATGAGGTAATGGAGTGTAAATGGCCCAAAAAAATGTGGAATCGGGAATAAAAGCCGAGGATGTTGACTGGGTGTATGAATGTGAACGAGGGGAATTAAAGGCAATTGCGGAGACTTACGGCGTGACAACAAGTGATTACCCTGATTTGGAAGAATTACAAGCAACAATCGCACAGTGGGTACTCCACAACCACGAGGTCAGGGAAAAGGGAAAGAAAAGTAAGGTTAAAGTGGATGAAAGTGGACAATATGGTGTGGGTGATAAGAGTGCTGACCAAGTAAAGGAAAATCTGACTCAAAGGAAATCAGTGAAAGAGACAATCAAAATGGCTTTCACGAAGGAATTCGTGTATGGTAAAGACGATTGGAGGATCTTTACACAGCAATTGTGGCAATATTTTGTGGGTGCGGACATAACAACCGACGTTAAGAAGACGGCGATGTTACTATGTAAAATCGATCAAGAAGCATTTAAAATTTTGGAGAATGAATGCGCACCAAGTTTGCCGAACTCGAAGAACTATAAAAAGCTGGTGAATTTGATGGAACAAAAGGTAGATCCGTTGTCACCACCAATCGTGCTGAGGTCGCATTTTAGGGGAAGAAATCAGCGGGATGATGAAACAGGAACAGACTTCATTGCAGCGTTACAAAAAATGGCAATAAACACCGACTTCGCGAATAAAGATCAGGCGATCACAGACCAGATAATAGAAGGACTCAAGAGCGATAAGTTCAGAAAAGAATTAATGAAAATTGATAAAGTGGATATGGCAAAGGCACCAAAGGCAGTCAAAGCCGATGAACCCGCTGAGGTACATGCAAAAACAGTAAAAAAGAATGGTCGAGACAACGAGGAAGACAGCAAGCACGTGCACGACATCCAAAGGAATTATAAAAGTAAAAATAAATCTAGGAAGGATGATGTCACCAGGAAAGAACGTTGTGAGTCGGCCGAGAGGTACAGATGCCAGGGGGGCGAGTACAAATACTACAATACAAGGAAAGAGAGAGAAGGCAAGAAACTGAAGAGAGAACAGTGCGTGTGTTGTGGTTGGATAGGCTACAATGTAATAAAGTGCCAATACAGAAGTAAGAAATGTGATGACTGTGGAAAGAGGGGACATTTAAAAAAAATGTGTGGAAGTGAAACAAGCAAAACAAACAGGCAGAAAAACAATTCATAAAGTTGAGCAAGACAGTGAATCTGAAGCAGGAAGGGAGACATCGGATAGTAGTGAAAGTGAAAATAGTAGGGAAAGTGAAGAATTTAGTAGTGAAAACTGGGAGGAAACAGGACAAAAAAGCAAAATAAACAGAATTAACAAAATAAAAATCGGAGAGACAGCACGCAGCCCGGAGCCGCACTTTTTGGAGGTCAATATTGAGGGTCAAAACATCAAGATGGAGACTCATAGGCGGCAATCGTTGGGATATCTCTGAAAGATAAGAATAAGTATTTTCCAATATTGAAATTGTCAAAATCTATTAAAACGTTCAAAAATTATGATGATTCAATAGTAAAACGAGCAGGGATTATAAAAAACTTACAAATTAAATTTAATAACAAACGTACCAATGGGTAATTGTACATTTTTGAAAAAATGTACAAAAAGGCAGGGGCGCCACTCATTGGCAGAAATTGGCTAGAAGCATTACAACTATTGCCTCCAATGATGGTCCAAAAGAAAATCCACTATTAAAAAAAAAAAGAAAAAGAAAATCCACTCGATTAAAAACAACACAGTAAACAAACAAGAGATAATTGAAAAATTTCCAAAATTTCAAAACAGTTAGAGACGTATAACAGAGCCAAATTAAAATTAGTCTTGAAAGACAATGCTTAACCATCATACTACCCATCTAGGACAGTGCTATTTGGGCGGGAGAAAAGTGTCAATGAAGAATATGAGAGGTTAATAAAGGAGCAGGTACTAGAACCGGTTAAGACAAGCGAATGGGGAACGCCAGTAGTACCAAACGTAAAGTCCAGTGGAAAAGTCAAAATTCCAGAGGACTTTAAGGTCTCAGTAAACTCAAAGTTAAATATCGAAAGATTCCCTATGCCGTCTATTTCTAGATTATTTGGAAAAATACAGAAAGGAAAAACTTATCCGAAAATTGACTTGAGAAACGCGTATAATCAGATTGAAATTTGTGAAGAGTCAGAAGAAATTCTTACTTTGAATACACAAAAGGGTCTAATGGAATGTAAAAGAGCAATGTATGGGGTTGCCTCAATACCAGGATTTTTTCTAAAAGAAATTACAAATTTATTGGGGGATCTGGATCATGTGGGAGTACTTCCAGATGATGTTATCTTAACTGGAAAAATGGATAATGAAAATGCAGATAAATTGGAAGTAGTCTTGAAAAGAATGCATTAACGTTGAATACGAAGAAATGTTCATGCTTCCAAAAGAAAATAACATATTTAGGGTACGATATTTCTCAAGAAGGCATCCACAAGTCGAACTATCAAGTAGAAAAAGTAAAAATGTAGCGAAGCTACTTTTATATTTATTTCACACCATTTCAATGTATTGTTTTCGAGCTCGGCTTAGCAACCGAATTTCGTGCCGTGACACGTGTCGCCGATATATCGTTGTCCTTGTCGCAAGACATCCTCGCTACGATTCGTAATAATTCGGACATCCTCGATCGGATGAACTAATACCGTTGTCGCGGGAGCTCACTCTCATTCTAGCTGGCATGGTGTAAACCAAAGTTACTTTCGCTGTGAATAAATTCAATTCAATATACGTTAATTCCGAGTGTTTTACATTACAAAACCCTTCTATCCTTCACGGAAACTCAAAAATGGTGACCCTGACGTGATTCTTTCAACGTGACCAATAAAATTGCCGCATTAACGTGTTAACAAGTGCAACTGTTTTCCATTAAATTAAAGTGATTTTCTATCGCGGGGTTTTTCGTGGATCGTTCGAGAAGCGTTGGGTTTTGGCATAGGGCTAGTCAGCATTCCTATCGGTTCGCGCGCTTTTGTTACCGCGTGTCTTGATGCATCGCTGAGCACCCAAAGACGTTGTACTGCACCGTGAAAATTATTGCGAACAATTTTGCCGTAATTAGTGCACTTCTGAACAATTTTAGTGAAATTATTGAAAAAGGGCAAGGAAGCAGACACAACTGAGGCTTTGAGACACCTTATAGATCGTCCCGCGCCGTTTTCCGCTGACCGTTCAAGGATATTATAACGTCTTCGTTCCGTGTTTCGTACTCTTCAATTTTACACATTTCGAATAAGCTGTGAACTGATGACAACCGCGCAAACACAATTACGGTAAGGACAGGTCATGACGAGCAGTTGGAGGACAGACACTCAGGCTTGAGGGAGAGAAGAAAGTAACCTCATGCTGAACCACTCCGATGGTAGCGTTGAGAACATCGGGGCAACACACTGCACACATTAATGTTAAATCGAGCACTTAGAACTAAGTTCAATCAATTAAGACCAGAATTAAAAGAACTAATACAAGAAAAACAATTCAAACAAACATGTTCAGACCAAGAGAAAAGAAATATCAAATTAGAAATTGGAGAACAAGTAATGGTCAGGGATTTTGGTAAAGAAGCACAGAAGTGGTCAACAGCGCAGATAATAGCAAAAATATCCGCAGTGATATATATTGTCGATATCAAGGGTACAAAACATAAGAGACATATGGACCAGTTGATAAAAAAGGGAAAAGGGTTGAGAAAGTTGTTGACTCCGAAGAAATAAATGAAACTGAAATCAGGAGATCAAAAAGACTCAAAATAGAAAATAAAATTAAAAAACTATGTTAGAAGTAAAAGCAAAACATTAAAAAAGTTTGGTCTTTGGTTGATACCGCGAAGAGTTGTGGGGAATTGGCAGAGGGATTGAGAGACTGTGTGTGTTGGGCGCGCATGTGCAGGTGTGGTGAGTGAGCGCGTGCCGACGGCCGCCGGATATTGGGAGTCAGCGGAAATACGTGCTGAACACGTGCTTGTGCAACGCAATATATATATATATATATATATATATATATATATATATATAT
>NW_021680558.1:285715-307114 GCF_001412515.2 Diachasma alloeum
TATATATATATATATATATATATATATATATATATATATATATATATATATATATATATATATATATATATATATATATATATATATATATCACAACAAACGCTATTCTAATCATTAACTAGTGTACTTATTGTTAATACCCAGTCCCCAATTTATTACATATGTTATGTCTGGAAGAGCTGCATAACTTCACAAAAGAGTAGTATATACGATGGCGACCGATACGCAGCACATTCGGCAGTGTATTCTGTACGTGTTCCAACAAGGAATGAATGCAACTGCAGCCCACGAATCGATTTGTTCTACTCTCGGAAAGGATATTGTATCTTACAGTATATAAAAGGTAGGAACATAGGTTCCACATGAACTGCCTGAATTCACCCTCAATCAACCCATCAGCACTTGTCTTTCGCTCCTCGCCAAGTATCCAAAAAAAAATTTTGTCAGGAATTGTGACAGCAGATGAAAAATATATTTTTTTTGCTAATCCCAGACGGTAAAAGTCATGTATGGATCCCGAATAACTATCGACATCTACTCCCCAACAAAAAATTCACATGAAGAAAGTTCTCTTCTGGATCTGGTGGGACATGAAGGGTATACTCTATTATGAACTTTTGGAAACGGGTCAGACAGTTACTGCAGAATGCTACAGTTGACAATTAAATAAATTGAGAGAGGTACTTGATGAGAAGAGGCCATTTACTAGGCAAGGGAGGCGGAAAGTCATGTTGCTCCATGATAACGCTCGACCTCATATTGCTCGCGTGACTCAGAAAACGATTTTAAGCTTGGGCTAAGAGGTTGTCCCACACGCAGCTTATTCACCGGACTTGGCCCCTTCCGACTACCATCTGTTCAGGTCCATGCAGCACGCCTTGGAGAAAGGCTGCTTTTAAACTATGGACGATATACAAAAATTCGTCGATGTTTTCATCACCTCAAAGCCTGAAAGTTTTTTTCGCGATGGCATTCGTGTGTTGCCACATCGATGGCGCAAGATCACCGAAAACGATGGACTATATTTCGAAGATTGATCTAGTATTTATATATTTTATAATATAAAAATTTTTTGGACAAAAAAGACCAAATTTAAGTTCTAGACCTGATACTAGTGGTAAAATTATATTTTTGAATTTTTCAGTGGAATTTTCATCTGTTATAGGCTTGGATGGATCATAGTACATTCAATGGGCATGAGTACTACGTAAAATTTCCTCATAATGCTTTTCATCTGTTGTCGTTACATACATAGTCTCTGGATATTTATTGAATACCAATGTTACCAGACTTGAAGTCAGTTCATATTGCTTCTCACCAATAATCATTGTGTCACCATTGAAAGTTATAATTGCTTTTCCAATATTCCAGTTCTCACTGCTTTTACGAACACCAAATTATTCATCGTTCTTTTTCTTTTTCCGTTCCAAACTTGTTGAGATAAAATTGAAGGAGGTTTCCAGCATCAGATCTATTCAGGGGTGATGATTCATCAGCTAATTCATGTTCAGATGTTGAAGTGAATTCTTTTTTTGAAGATCTTTTTGTGAAAATTATCATCGGTGAATGATGGACTTTGCTGTTGACTTAATGAAAGTTGTAGAATTGCATTCTGATCATCTGCTACACTTTTTTTATTTACTGCTATGTTTTTTCTTCTTAAATGTCATGGATCGTTTATATTTATTCTCCTGTTGCACGCCTGCGTGATGAACCAATTTTTCAAGAAGAGTTATTACTGGTTTTAAGGATTCTTTCATAGCACGCTCAGTAATATCCTTGCCAAGTTTTATAGCTTTATCTCTATGACAAATTGCTTTAATTGCTTCAGCTGTGTGATGCAACGCGGCTGACCCTTGTTGCACGTTCTTGCGCTGCATGTTGAAAGGTATGAGTTCAATCTAACACTAACTCAAATTGCAATGATCAATCACTATTTATATGCACATAGCGATCTAATCTCTTCCGGTACCGTTCCTCATTCAATTCACAATCTTTATTTTTTATTAATAGTGATAAATCCATATTTATCTGTATTCCACACTGTTGAACGCCATTCTTCGAACTGTGTGTACAAGATATCACTGTTGACATGACCATGGTAGATGTGCATCAAATTTATCTTATTCTCACGAAAGAGTATCAGCAAATTTGTATTATCACGCACTAAGGGCTTTGGAATACGAGCGTAAGTGTGAAGGAGATCGAAACAGTCTACATTCTGATGTCGACGCATGCATATAAATGCTGGAATATTATCTTGTATTGCACAGGTAACATCATCGAATATCACTATAGAGTTGGGTTAGAGTTAGAGTGTTTAGTCTCCTTAGGTTTGACCAGTTCATCATGATCATTGAAGGGAAAATAGCTAATAACTTCTAGTGATTCCAATAACTCTCTCAAGAATTGATATTTTAGTCTATTCAAAGACTTTGAGCATACGTAAATATTCCCAAATTTTAAGCCATTAGGGTGAGTAATAAATGCACACAGAACATTCGATTTACCACAGTAGGAGGATCCGCATATTATTGCGCGTACAGTATTAGGTAGGGGCGGACCATTTCGATTTTTTCACTGATCTCATTTTTGATCAGTATTTTTATTGATACCGATGACTGGTCGCTTTGAACTGTGCTCCTTGAACTTCATCTTGATGACTGTGAAACCTATAAGTACGTGGTATTTATGGATTTTTATTCAGTCTCTGAGAGATCACGGTGGTGAACAACCGCGTAAAAGCACAAAGGTGTACAGTTCTCATTAATAAACTCATAAATAAATTACCGCAAGTAATACCACGAGAGCTTCAAAATTATCGGGTAATTCCCGACAGGTTCGTTGCAAACGAAGGAGTCAAGTTATTCAGGTTAAAAAATCACGAGTGCGAAGCACGAGTGATTTTTTCTGAAAAACTTGACGACTTCGTTTGTGTGCAGGGAACCTGGAGGGACTTACACGATTACTTTTGAAGCTCCAGCGGTATTCGTGGGGTTATTTTTCCAAATTTCGGCCAATAGAATTGCACCAAGAGACAAAATCCTCACACTGAATTCGTCTCAACATGTATCTTGGAGTAACTTCGCAGTCTTATTCCACATTGCCTTTAGCAAAGTTTTCTTGTAAGCCTGTCCATTAAACTTCTGTTTAATGGACAGTTATTAATGGACATGGTGTATGCCCAATCTTTTAAAATATCCGCCAGTTCCTCTTCAGTGGTGTCTGCCCTCAAAACGCAATTTCTCTACTCATAAAAAACAGAAAACTGATTCCACACGGACGTTCCCGAATTTACCGTGTTGATGGGTACATTTCCCCTTGACTTTCTCATCGATTTTTTGCAGAGAAAAATCTCCAAATCTATTCATTTTGTATCAAAACTCTCCAATTGGCGCAATTCAATTCAATCTGTCAAACTCGATGGCGGTTAACTGGATTGGAAAATCATGTTTTTTATATAGGCAACATGAAAAATTATCAGTTGAATTTCGTGTTGACTATACAAAATAACGTCGAATGGTGCGATTCTATTGGCTGAAATTTGGATGAAAAAATAACCAACTGAATTGGATATGCCCGGCTATCTCTACTGAAAGCCTAGAAAAAAAACAGATTTTATGACATTTCTTCGACGGCTTCGCGCTGGTGGCTACATTATGTTAAAAAGGCGTACCGTATTACATCCCGAAAAAGTAATCCATTCATTATGCGGAAGACATTCGAGAAACGCGAAGCTTTACAAAAACTATTAAACGAATTGCTCCAGCCATATTTCGATACGTATTAAAAAGCACGCAGTTTAAAATAAATAATGGTTTATTCAATTAATGAGGCGAAAATTAAATATAAAAGGATGTGTCAAAAAAGGAAAAAGAAGAATAATATAATTGAGAGACGGCAACTTCAGTGGAGCGGTTCCGACGATAAAAAAGAATGTGTACATAATTGAATACAATTGTAGAGAAAACAGATTCGTTACACTGCTCTCTCCTCTAAAAGAAAGATTGTCGCCACGACAATCAAGCAAACCGGTTGAGAGCAACTGAAATATCAGAAATTAAAAAGTTCGGAAATTTCAGATATCCGGGTCCCTTAAGCCATATTCTCTTCGAAAAGCCAAGAAAAAAAAAGAAGAGAATAAAAGAAGCCGGCGGTCGAGGGGCTTTGACTCGAAATAAGTTTACTGTTATGAGTTTATTGTTTCGATGAAGTGGACGTCATTGTCGGGGTTGCGCGATCGGTCAAAATCAGGAAAATGTTCATCAGAGAAATCTAAAAAAGGAGATGAAAAATCGGGTAAAATTATGTCAAATAAAAGAGAGACGGTGAAATGAAAATGAGAGAATTATTCTTTGAAATAATCAACCAAAATTGAGAAGTGTTGAATTTATGGATCGCCTGTCCCGTTTTCTCTCTTACCGACGTCCGATTCTTGTAAGCGCCTCTCCCCAGAGAGGGAGAGAGAGTTTTCCAATTTGATTGAAGCGGGTTGGTTCGGTTACTGCTGATTAAAGATTTTTGGAGTAGCCCGAGTGGGGTGCGACTGTTGTCAATCACAGATTTTCCGAAGGTATCTTAAAAAATTCAATGGACGAAAAGATACCTTTCAGGAATTTCGACTAATCAGATGGGAGGATTGTCATTGAAAATTGAGGAATGGAGGAGTTCGCTGATGGCCATACCCAAAACGTTCCACTTAACCCTTCAGAACTCACGCTCAGCCACCGACCGTCGTTACTCGCGTGGTGAGCGCTGCGCCGCCCGTGCTTTCAGTAACGCAGCGTTGTCACGTTCATAGGTACGCGCCGAGCGTGCGGCGAGCGGGAAACAGCAACAGCGGAATTGAAAATTTTACATCCTTCGTTACTCGCGCTGGGCGGCACGGCGCCGCTTTTGCGTATGAGCCTCAACAATTTATTATTTTTCGTAGCCTTGATGGATTTTCAGCGGATAAGAACCTTGTTAATCCATTCTAAATGATTCAAGCTAGGCATTCTAATTTTTTCAATTTTTTGAAAGCTCAATTTTGCAAGAGCCAAGCGAAAATTTGAAAAAGGCGGCGCGGCGCTTATAGCGCGAGTTCTGAAGGGTTAGAATAGAATAGAATAAAAAAAAGTGCGGCTGGTCACTTAAAGCGCCCAGAGTCACCTAAATCATACGATCTTTTGTAACTTCCGCCTTAGTTTCGGTCAGTCACACAGCCCCAGCCCTGTGTTTCTCACTAGGCTAATAAGGCTGGTGACAGCCGCTTGTTGTAAGTCCTCTGGTTTCAGGAAAGCCTGGCCCCAGATTTTATAGCGACGGAGTGCTAATAGGGGGCATTCACATAAAATGTGGATGACGCCCTCCTTATCGCCTCCGCACAGTCTGCAGTCTTCTTGTTCTGCAAGTTTCATCTTGAACAGATGAGCTCTGAGAGCTGTATGACCCGTAAGGAGCCCTACTGCTACCCTCAGATCCCCTCTGTGCAACTCCAGAAGCTTTCTGGTCCTAACTCTTAGTTGCCCTCTCATAAGCAGTTTCGCTTGTCTGCAGGTCGCAACTTTCTCCCAACGCCTGACATGATCCCGCTGGAAATGATCTTTAATAAGAGTTTTTCCCACTGCGAAGGGCATGCCAAGCAGGCCGTGTGAGGGCACACTTTCTGTACCCTCCTTGGCCAGCTTATCTGCCTCTTCATTACCCAGAATCCCATGGTGACCTGGCACCCAGGTTACGGTGACCCGGTTGTTTTTACCCAGTGTGTCCAATGCCTGCATGCATTCCCACACCACCTGTGACTCTGTAGTGGGTTTTTCCAGGGCGTGTATCGCCGCCTGGCTGTCACTGCAGATGAATATTTTCATCTTTTTTGTGTCTCTCGCGTTCAGATACTCTGCACACTTAAGTATGCCCAGCATCTCTGCTTGAAAGACGGTTGAATGATGGCCCAGCGGAAAACTCTCTCCGAAGCCATCTTTCAGACGGTAGATGCCTGCCCCAAAACTTTCATTGAAGCCAGAGCCGTCCGTAAACCAGTAGTCCTCTCTTGGTCCTGGTTTACGTTTCGAGTCTAGCCACTCCTGTCTGGGTGGTATACTCGTTCTGAAAGTTTTCCTGATCTGATACTTCCTAGGAATCCTATCCGTCTTACCTATGAAGGGTCGATCATTGATTAGGCTAAGCCTTGTATGGCCTTGGCCCGTCATCTTCCATTCTAGTTGGCACCTTAGTCTATATGCAGTTGTGGTAGCACAACTCACAACCCTAAGGTCGAGGGGTGGGATACTGAGTGCTATTTCTAGCGCCTCAGTAGGTGTCGATTTCATGGCTCCTGTTGCAGCCCTCAGGAAGGTTCCCTGTAGGCTTTTCAACAGGTTCCTTGTTTCCGTCTTACTCACCCTCGGCCACCAAACGACCGCAGCGTATAACAGTCTCGGAAGTAGAACTATTTGGTAGAGCCAGAGCATCATTTTAGGATTGAGTCCCCATGTCCTGCCCACAGCTCTCCTGCATGCCCACATAGAGGCAAACACTTTATTTCTCTGAGTACAGATATGTTCTTTCCAGCTGAGTTTATTATCCAGGAGGACACCCAGATATTTCACTCTGCTGGTGTAGTTAATCTCCGAGCCATTTAGCTTCAGAGGTTGGATCTTTTCCAGTTTATAATTTCTGGTGAAAACCAGGATTGTTGTTTTGGCTGGATTTACCGATAGGCCAGTTACCCTGCACCAGTCCTCAATGATATTGAAGGCTGTTGCCATCAGGTCCCTTAGCACCCTCAGAAATCCGCCTTTCACAACAACTGCCACATCATCGGCGAAACCGATGACGTGGAAGCCGGCCTCACTTAGTTGATTTAGAAGTCCATCTACAACCAGGTTCCATAGCAGGGGCGAGAGAACTCCCCCCTGCGGACAGCCCCTAGTCGGACGTCCCTCCACACATACCCTCCCATGTCCTGCCGACAGTCTTCTGCTTTTCAGCATGTTTTGTGTCCAAGCAATGATAGTCTTGGACACCTGTCGTTCTTCCATGGCTTTTTCTATAGCCGGATTCGAAGTGCTATCAAAAGCCCCCTCAATATCCAGAAAGGCGCCTATGGCAAAACCCTTGACCGCCAGTTGTCCCTCAATCAGTCCCACCAGGTGATGTAAGGCGGTATCTGTTGATCGTCCCTCTCTGTATGCATATTGACAGGGGGAGAGGGGTCTGTCAGCCAAGGGCCCGGCCTTGATGTGTCTATCCACCAGCCTCTCCAGGGTCTTCAGGATGAAGGATGTGAGGCTTATAGGACGGAAGTCTTTTGGTTTTATATAACCGGTTTTTCCCGGCTTGGGAATGAATACTATCCTAGTCTCATTCCACACACTAGGGACATGTTTCAGGGCTATACTAGCTCTGAGTATCTTGGTTAGGGGTCCCGTGATAGTCTCTATCCCTTCCTGTAATAGGGCTGGGTAGATCCCGTCTGGTCCCGGTGCCTTGAAGGGTTCAAAGGTTTTGATGGCCCACTTGACCCCCCAGGGCTGCACTACTTTATTTGCCAATGCCCAATCATGGGTTTCGTAGACATCCCTCTGATTTTGCATTGTTTCTTTATCTCTCTCCTGGGCCTGTATGAAGCCTGGAAAGTGGGTGTTCATTAGGAGTTTCAGAGTCTCTCCCATGGTTTCCGTGTGGCTGCCATCTGGTGCCTGTAGGCTCCCTAGATATGGAGTCTTGTTTGTTCCAAGGATTTTTGCCAGCCTAGAGGTCTCCGATTGACTCTCCACATTGCTTGTGAAAGCCCTCCAGCAGTCCTCTTTGGCTGCCTTTATTGCCTTGTTGTAATCTGCGAGCAAGCCTCTGTAAGTTTTCCATGCGTCTTCCTTACGGGGGCCCGCTCTCATGTTCTTAGCTTTGTTAAAAGCTTTTCTAGCTTTGCCCCTCAGCCCACCGAGCCTCTCTGACCACCAAGGAGTCTCAGTGGGCTGCCCTTTCGGGATAAGCTTGCAGTTTGTCTCGAAGGAGTCCATGATGGCCTGGTTTAGGGCAATCGAAGCCTCCTCCAGCTGCTTTTTGTTGTTAAATCTGAGGATGATATCCCTGAGATTGTCAGATAGACTCTCTCGGTAATTTCCCCAGTTTGTTCGTCTTGGGTTTCTCACCCATTCCGTTTCTTTCACTGTGTGGATGGACATTCTTATGGTTTGATGATCGGACGCTGAGAGGTCCTTTGAGACCCTCCAGTCCCCAATCATGTCTGCCACTCTATCCGTCCCCAGAGTGATATCTATGACCTCCTGTCGTCTCCGATCTATGAAGGTAGGTTCTGACCCCCTATTAAGGATGTTTAGACCGGCCCCCATTATGAATTCCTGGAGGCTTTCCCCCCTGCCGTTAATGCCGGTGCTCCCCCATGCTACATGGTGCGAGTTGGCATCACAACCTAGCAGGAGTTCAAGTCCCCTTTCCTTCACATGGTTGCATAGGTCCTTTACTTTTTTCGAAGGAGGTGGTTCAGCCGAGTCATAGGGCATGTAAACTGACCCTACAACCAGGCTCATTTCCTCGCCTTGTCCCAGGCCCAGATCCACTTGTGCCACAGCCAGGTCTCCCTCACTAGCCTGTGAACAGAAGAAAGAGTCTAGTCCTTTAATAACAATGCAAGATCTAATTTTCTCCTGAGTGTTTGCGTGATAGATTCTGCCACAACCACTGAGGCCCTTAATAGCGTTGTCCACTATCCATGGTTCCTGGATCATTGCTATGACAGTCTGCATCCCAGCTAACAGCCTGACTAGAGTAGCCGAGGCTGCTTTGCTGTGGTGCAAATTTATCTGTACAATGTGCACCCGGGTTGCAGCCATAATGATGACTACTTTCCTGGTACCTCTATGTACCCTTCTTCTGACTTTCACCACGGTCTTTCGCAAGCAGCTTGACAGTAGCTTTTTGAATCCCGCAGTGCAGTCTGAAGTTGCAGGCTTTCAGAACAGAGAGTGATCGGTCGTCTATCAGCGCAACGAAGTGGGCACTTTTCGCGTCCCTACTCTCACTGCCCCGAGCGACAACCCACTCTCTGGCCTGCAGTCCTGCATTTTGTTTCTCAAGGAAGCACAGTGCTTCTTGAGCGGTTAGATCTGGGTCTTCCACGTGTAGTACAACCCTGTGCTTCTTGGGAAGCTCCGAGGCTGCGACCACACGTACAGTAAGTCCAGCTATTTTGTTTTCGGGGAAAAGGCTTTTCAGCCAATTTCCCGTTTCCTCATCAGTGCAGCACACCATTGCCACACCTTCTCTTTCCCAGACACCGTTGAAGGTGGGTGCTTTCACCCCGTCAGGTAACGCCAGAATGGCCCCCTTCAGGAGTTTCTTCACCTCCGTTACCTCTTCAGTGCCCAGTTTCTGATCCGGATATGACTCCGGCATAACTGCAAACTTGAATGAGCTCGTAGTGTTCTGAGCATATGTGCCCTGATCCTGCGTTCTCATTCTCTTTTCTTTCGGTCTGACTGAGGGGCTTGGCGTAGTACGCTCTGATGGAAGGCGTTTTATTGCCTTCCTCGTAGCCCCCTCCCCCCTTCCCTCATCGACCTTCGCTGCTGCATCCGTCAAGGTTGCAATCGCCCCCGAGGTTTGATGCAGCTTCGCTCTCTTGCGACGTCTTCTCTCGGCTCCACTCAGTCTGACCCGATTCACATCGGTACCAGACTGGTCAGCCTTGTCAGACTTCGTGTGTTCGCCATCGCTGGCCCCACCCGAAGTTGCTTTTTCAATATTAAGATTTTTTAAATTGGTTTCCATTTTAGTCCCACGAGTACCGCGGTTAAGCGTTTTCACCTGGTGCATTGCCGCGATTGCCCAGGGCTTGGCTTGTCTCGGGTGGGTTACACCCAAGACTACTCTCAGAGGTCGCCCAGGTTTCTGAGAGGCACCGTTAGCGACACAGCTCCCCCTGTGCCACGCATCCTTAGGCACGGTATGGCCGAGGCCATGGCTTACGCCGCTCACACACATGGATTGGGTGGACTCCTCTTAGCGACCGCGGGCAGCGGTAGTCCTTAAGACCTCCACCGCCCGCGACCGAGCCCCCTCACTACGACAAAGTGGGAACCCAGTAGAGGGGGTTCTGAAGGGTTAACATCAATAACCTTTGTCCTGCGATCGATATATTGTAGACAAATTATCATCATCAATTGAGGGTGTCCCACCGGACAAATGCACAGAATTCTATCCCACCAACCGGTAGAAGCGGGGTTGTAGGCGTACACATTCCTGACCTTGCTGATTCAGCGGGACTTGATACATGAAGGAGAGTGTAGGAATATTCACTTTGTGACAATGAGAGTATTGTTTTCTTCCTCGATTGGACGTGTGGGGTGAAATGGGCCTGAGGGGAAAACCACCGGACGACACGAGTCTCGCGGTAGCGTAGAGGTTAGGGAACACTCGGGAGGTTCTGGCTCGTTGTCCTAGCTGCGAGCGACCATCAGGAACGCCAGAGAGCCTTCCTCAGAGAACTTCATTACAGCCGACGACCGCGTCCACTAATCAACAACGCACTGACACCAGCAGAAAGACCCACCGGAGCTAGAGGAAAGACCCTCGTACGATCATTTGAGATTCGCACCTGTCAAAACAGAAGTGACTATTTTGGCAGAATAATATTTTCCCCACCAGGGGGCAGAGGCCAGCAGGGCCTGCTGCCGAACGGAATGATGGGTAATGGGAAACAGCAAAGCCCACTCCGGATTGGCCTGCTGTCATCGTACTCCCAACCGCACAGCGCCGCCATATTGGGAAATTGGAGACTTTAGCCCTGCTTGATTCACCCCAGGTACCGGAGCCAATGCCAAGGCTACGTAAATTCTTACCACCGACTAGAGGGGGCAACACAAAGCAGCGAGCAGATTACAGTGAAGTACGTCATCACGGGGCTGCGAACGAGACATCCGCCTTCTACGACTCACTCTGCGTAGCCATCTTACATTGATCACATCGATTCTGGATAGTCTGTTCTACTAATTGTTCTTTCGCGTCGAGTAATTGTGTATCTGAGTGCTTTTGGTGGGCCATCCACCAAGGTCGTGCTGCGTACTACCTTCCGGAGAGTTTTCGGAGCGATTTGGAGAGATTTTGCCGAGTTTTGGCGCCGAAAAGCAATAGGCGTGGAATCACCGGAGAAACACCACGTGCGGGATCACCGGCAAGACACCATGTGCGTTAGCGAGCTGGGGCTGAGTGAGTGATCTCGAATATATATTGATATTAATTGTTGGTGCTGCGCCGTTAGTTAATTTCCTAATAATTTTACAGGGGTTGTAGGACCATCTGCCCTCCTCTTCGAGGGATAGAATAGAATTTATCGTTTCGAGCCTCGGTAAACCGGGCGGGATTTTTGGTGTCTCAGGCGCTGCCACGTGTGCGCGACCGACGCCATTCGTGAGATTTCGCGAGATTTCGGGGATTGAAGAGCCTTTCGTAGTTCATTATACGCACCTTGAATATCTTTTGGTGCTGAGAGAACAATTTATAGGCGCCGGTTTTTTTCGAGATATTTTGATCGAGGTATCCAAGCGAGACTAGTGCTATATGTGTTTATCGGTCTGGGAATTAGACTGGGATTTTGGGAAAGGAGATTTGTCCTTGGATGAGTTGAAGTGTATCGAGCCTTTAGTTTCCCGGTTCGAGTCGGAGTCTTGCATTGTTCGATTCACAATCAATTACGCCTTGTCTTCTTCTCTTAGATTAAGCATGTTTCATGTGAAGATCTAATTCTCGGAGCCCATCCACTGAAGGACATTGGGTCCATCGATTTTTCTTTTGTTTTTACTTTATTTTGTTTAGTTTCCGGATATTGTATCTCCCTCCGGAGCATTACACTTGTTTATTTTACTTTACTATTTTTATTTTATTTTGGAAAATATACTTCTATCGCTCTGGGTTAATCGAGTTGACGGTTTATTCTTCTCACGGTTACTGACCCCTGAACCTCACTCCTGGTCCTGCGAATTAGGATAGTGGTGGACACGAGCCCTAGCGACAACAAATCGGTAAGCTGGGGCCTTGCACTCGTGTTTCGGTGGGAGAGGAGGCCAAGCTGGACTGAGAAGCTGAGGAAGAGATGGAGTTTTCTGCCATAGTCAGAATAAATATATTTTGGATTATTCACGAGATCAAAGAATTTACGTCGAGAGTCACTTGTTGTCACAACACGCACTTGTCCACATTGTCAGATAGTTTTGGGAAATACCTAACAATGTCACAACTTGAATGGATTCAAGAATTCTCTGACAACGAGAACAGAGAATTCGTACAACCAACTTCGCTTAACTGCAGGGAGTCTCGAAATCCTGAAGGATCAATATGGAAGATACCACTTATACATGCCGCAGAGTTTTCGAAGTTGCTTGGAACGATGCCGAGGATTGACAATTCAATCTTCCTGATCCACGAACACTTTCAGCAAGAATAGATGACATTTCGCCTGAATAGAGGGTTTATGTAGAAAGTATATGTAGAAAGTATAGGTCCCAGCTCAAAATTGATTATTCGGCGTCAACAAGAATCATCGAGGCGGCTCTTTAAAAGGCGCTCTAGCTGGAATAATCAGATCAGCTCGACCAGAAGGATACCAGAAAGGTGAAGGTGAATAGCAATGGGATTCTTCTGACCATGCAATCATATATTTCAGAGAAATTTTGAATCTTTTGAGAAGCTGGCCTAGTTTTCGGGGGAGGTATAAACAGAGAAAGAACTCCTACAAGCGGTTAATCGTGTACAAAAATCCACCCACAAGATAATAGTCACGAAGAATATCATACGGGTGCAACACTAAGAAACTCTTCAGCACATAGAATCGGAAGAAATGCCGCTACTAATGACAGCAGATGAAGAAGATCAATTTACCCTTCCCATGGAACGAGGAGTGATTCGAGGAGAACGAGACACATTTCCAGAACGAGAGAAAGGTCTCATTCAAGTCGATATAGAAGTTCTTCAAGAACTCACTATAGAAGGAATTACAGGAGTTTACACAGAGACTCTTCACGATGGCGGAGACGCCACTGGTTCCATGAACGGTCTAGCAGCTCTAGAAGTTCGTCATCTGAAAGACTCGAACACATTCAGCTTTGATTCAGACTCTTCACTATCACGATCTAGATGAAGGCACTTTCAGCGAAATGAATCACACAAACACTCACACAAGAGAAACTACAGGTCTAGAAGAAGCTCCTCGTGCAGACGGAGCTCTCCTAGTGATTCCAGTAGCTCTTAAGAGTCAAGTCACCGAAGACACAAGAGTGCGAGAGAGCCGAAAGGCTCAAGATGACCAAGAGATAGCGGGATGTGGCCTATAACTGGGAAATTCATTTCCTAGATAAAAAGAAGAATGCCATTCATCCTGTATACGAACACATAAGACACCGGGCTTGGAGCAGTACGTACCCAGAAACTAGTTGAGAGGGAATATCATCACATGTGCTGAGAAAGCGCCCACAGGACACATGACGAGGTACACGGTGACAGAAAAAGTATGTCTGGCGGTGGTATGGGATGTGAAAATATTCAGACATTACTTAAAAGGTTATTTATTCACTGTCGTCACTTGTCACTACGCGTACGGACCTGATCCATTCAAACTAGCCTTTGGAGTTGACCCAGTTACCTGAGAAATGGTCCTGCCACCAGAGGGAATGGAGAAGATGATGAAGAGCATCCACGAATATCTTCCAGCAGCACATTCTGGCACAGAGGAAATGTATATGAGAGTTGCTCTTCATTACTACTGGCCGAGGCTGTATTGAGATATAAGATACTTCGTGAGAGGCTGCATCATCTGTGCAATGCATAAACCTGAGCAGAATGCTCCAATGGGCTGGACGGGAGCTAGGCAAAAAGCCATGTGTTGCATCTTGGGACGTCGTTGCTGTAGACTCCATGGGACCATATGCAAAACCCAGCATGGGGAAGAAACACTTGATCATTTTCGAGCATATGGTTACTCGATGGATCGAGTGTATCCCGATACTTGCATTTTGCGGAGCCACGTCCACAAAAGCACCGACGGATAGAGTGATACACAGATGGAGAAGTCCAAAAATCTTCTTTTAAGGTTATGGACACCGCTGGTGGAAAAGACCATGAAGCAGCTGCTGGAGGACTTCAACATCAGGCACGAGACTACTCCTCCTTACAGCACACCATGGAATCCAGCAGAGAGGATGTCGTAATATGAAAATTATGAGTTCTTCGTATGTGAAACTCATTATCGTGACTGGGACCTCAGGAGCAACGTATTCCAGTTCACATTCAATATATCAAATCATTTATCTCTGGGGGTTTCTCTTTCATTCCTCAACTTGGGTAGAGAACCCAAACCAGCCCATCACATGATCATCACTCAACCAACGTTCAAGCTGAGTCTTCAGACAGAGGAAAATGTGTCGAGAGAATGAGAAGGAGAACAGAATTGAGTGGTTTGGTAACTGAGAAGGTTAGACAAGCGTCTCTTAGACAGGCTAAGTATTATGACTTGACCCACAGGTGATATCAGGCTACATGTCGAGGATAGAGTTTTTAAAAAGTTTAGGGCACTGTCGAAGGGCTCAAAAAATTTAATCGCGAAATGTGCGGAATGATACGCAGCGTCGTAATTCGTAACAAAAATTCATTTTACGAGACGGCTATCAGAATTCCGGGAATCCCTGCGAAGTAATCTCCTTCAATACGAGCCCGAAATCTATGCATTGGAGTAGGATTTCAGGCCTTCACAGGAGTTGGGCAGCAAAGAGGGGACGAGAGAGACTTTTGGAGAAGCAATAACTCTCGAAATCTCCACCAAAGAGGTGGCAGCATGGCTCTCTAGCGATAACGCACATGCTGTCAACCCCCTCGAGGCAACCCATAAGAAGGACATGAACGGCAGATCTAGGAGACGATGACACCCTCGCTTGAGAAGAAGTCACTGGCCATGTCAGAAAGCCAACCCGACCAATCGTCGAATCTCCGCGGGTCACACGAAGGACCAAAGCCGTAGTGGACAATCAGGGACCCCCTGAAGTGATTAAAAAGATCTGTGCTAACTGCGGGGGCTTTGGCCATAAATGGAAGAGGAGTTCCACTTGTTAAGAGAGGACTTCTGTCACCAGTGTACGGGTCAGGAGAGGACTAGAGACTGCCCAGGGCTTCACACGGTATCTCTTTACCTCTGGAAGGAAGGCCTCTCCTCAAACCATCCTTGGCTAAAATCACTCGCAGAGGGAATCAAGGAGAAGTAAAGATATCGAAACTCGCCACTCAATCTCATACCACACTTCCCAGATTTTCAGCATTAGGGAACTCAGGGACTTAGGGATGAGCGAGAGGCTCATTTAACTGAACAAGCGAAGACGAGTATCTCTTCCAAGCCAGGGGGTACTAGAGAAAGGTGAGAGGAGATTGCCCGCTGTTGATGAATGGTCATCACGCACCTGAGACTTGCACCACATCAACCAGGAGGGCAGGTCCCCAGTACTGCAGCCACTACTACCGTCGAGGGGCTCCTTTCGAGAGATGTAAGACATGCAACCTACAACGTCCGCACCAGTTGTGAGAACCAGTTCCCGAGACGTGAGGACGGGCTCAGTAATCCCCAGGCGATCCGTCGTCTCTCTATGAACACCTACTCAGTAATCTTCTACTTTCTCGTTACCCGAGTCGAAATATGAGACCTTTTTTTGAGCTCCCAGGTCTCGTTGCAAACTCTTTTTGGGATCAGACTTCTCCCTTCATTCTCTTTTTGATCTCCCTGGCCGAGGGGGCCTCCACTAATGCTCTGTTTAAGAGATCCGAGTACTCTATTCATTCTCCACCATTTTCTCAGCTTGGTGATCTCTTTCACTTATCTTCCTCCGAGACCTCGTTTAATCTTCTTAATAACTCTTCTCGCAAAATGCCAATTTCTTTTCTTCTATACAAATTCTGAATTTTTTAATTATTGTTATATCGTCGTGACCGAGCGCGTAAACCCTTACATGCGGCTACACAGTTTTGAAGTTCGAGTCTCTCCGTTTTTGTTCAAATGAAAAATGCAGGTTGCTCTGAAAATCAATATTAATTAGTATAAATCGGTTCAGTAGCAATCGCATTTTTCAAAGAGAGGAGAAACGTTAAATAGTAACCAAAATTTGAAACGTCGTCCTATTAATTCTCAGATGTGCTATGACATTTGACATTATTTCAATGCGAAAGTGAAAGCTTATTCAAACTAACAATTACAAAGCTTCCATTCAGGCCTAGCAATAATGAACATAGTCTAATTTTGAATGAAATTTTGGACATCACGCATGAAAAAATTTCATAGGAAAATCTAGCGAATTCTATAGAAAATGTTATTGGATTTCTAATGAACTTCTATTGAAAATTCTATTAGTTTCTGACTGATTCTATTTAAAAAAATGGACTGCGAAATAAAAAAAATGTTAAGGGGGACCCCGGTGAAATTTGAAAGTCTTCGGTGGATCCGGGGACTTATTGAGCGACTTTAGTTATATGATGGGATATGTTAAAAAGTAGGAAAAATCCCGGACCCAATCGGTTTTGCCCCGTACTTCCACGGAACACATCGTTTTTCGTGTTTCTACCTTTAAGACATTCCTCGCTCTCCAATTTTGATCCGATTTGATTTTTTTTTCATAATGTTCGTGAGAGTCCAAAGAACAAAGTTAATCTTCCGTTTTACGATCCATTATGTAGATCATGAAAAAATCGAAAAAAAACGAAAAAAACGAAAAAAGGGGGTTTTCCTTCTAATCGTCAACTATTCAAAATAAAGACTTTTCAGGCATAATGCAAAGACAATCAGATGGGAAAACCCTTTTTTCCTGTTTTTTCGTTTTTTTTTTTAGATTTTCTCATTATCTATATAATAGATCGTAAAACGGAAGCTTAACTTTGTTCTTTGGAGTCTGACGAATATTTTGAAGAAAAAAAAATCAAATCGGATCAAAATTGGGGAACGAGGAACGTTTTAAAGGTAGAAACATGAAAAACGACGTTTTCGGTGGACGTACGGGGCAAAACTGATTGTGTTCGGGATTTTTCCGACTTTTGAACATATCTCATCATATAACTAAAGTCGCTGAATAAGTCCCTAGATCCACCGAAGACTTTTAAATTTCACCGGGGTCCCCCCTTAAATAGAAGCATATTTATAGCAAAAATCAGTAGAACTTCAGCTTCCGATAAAACTTTTTCTATTGAAATATTTTTTATAGGAATTTTTCGACTTGAAAAAACGAAACAAAAAATTACTGCTCATTACTGCTCTTAATTGTGACCCTCACGCCCAAACCTCAAGAGCTGTCTTTTTAACTCATATTTTCCACTCTTTCGCCAGGCCCTTGTGACCCTCAGTTGTGACCCTTATTTTTTATCCACAAAACGGATCCTCATTCTTTACTCTCACTTTTACTCTCTTGTATATTTTTACTCTCATTAACCCGCCTCCTCCCCCCTTCTGTACAATCCCTATTTTACACACCTTCCCCATATGAAACCCTCCTCGTATTAATAAAACTGCCACATTTAATAAATTGAAAAAAAAAAAATTCTATTTGAAGCCATCTCGAGTCTTCCCAGGCTTGTAGATTCGAATGCTTGTGTGATTAATCATGAGAAATTTTCGATTCCTAATTTATTTCTGGAATACTCTTCCATTTAATACATGATAATTTATTGAATTTTGATTATTTTCATTCGATATTTGGCAGAAAACTAAATACTAAATACAATTTTATGAACTAATAATCAATACAAAATACTTTTTGCTTCCGAATGGAAGCTTTGTAATCGTTCAAAATTGAGTTTCCAAATTTTTGTGTCAGGGTAACTAAATATGGTCGAAAAAGTCTAAATATGCGATTTGTAAATGGTGTCGGTATGTATGTATGTATGTATTTATGTGTCTGTACTTTTTTTCATTTTTTTTTCGCAATTTTCTTTACAGGAGCTTGGTGAAAGTTCATGAATTTTTCCATGGATACAGACTTTAATAGGCTCCATTCATCGACACCAATTAAAGTTGAATTATTCATACAGTTTGTGAGATTTTGTTTTTCATTTTTGATATGATAAACTGGAAAAATTAACAGTCATATCAATGAAACCATAGCTCAAAAGGATTGATTGGATGCTTTTTTGATAAAGTGCAAAGATGACAAAAACAGCATAACTGTTAATTATGTTGCATAGTAGCACAATGGAGGTGTAGGTCATATATGGGTTATGTGGGGTCATATAAAAGTTGTACGGAGTCATATGCGGGTTATATGAGGTAATTTGGGAGTTAGCTGTGGTCATATGGTGTCATAATGGGCTCATATTGGATTATGTAGGGTCATATGAGGTTCATATGGGGTTATAATGAAGTGACATGTGTTCATATGAGGTTCATATAGGAGCTGGATGAGGTCATATTGGAGTAATATGGCATTATGTCCCGGTCACACGGGGTCATATGGGTGTCACTATTCAAAACAATAACAAATAAGAGTAAAAAATTTCAAAAATAGAGAATTCATTCGGAAGCATATCGCGAATTTGTTGGCAACATAAACTCTACCCATATATATAAAATGCGATTATCCACTTGTTCATTTAGTATTTGTTGAAGAGTCAAATACTAAATGAAAAAGTATTTAGTAAAATTTTGGAAAGAAAAACTTGGAAAATTTGAATCGAGAAATTTCTATAGAAAATTTGTCTGTATAAAACTTGTATAAAAAAATTGAATTCCATTGATTTTTTCTATGAAATATTTTCGACTGAAAATTTTAATTGAAGAAGAAAAAGACTACTTAGCTGCAGTATTTTTTAATAAAATGTACCAGAAACTAATGAAAAGTTCAATAAACATCCAGTTGAGTTATCTATCAAATTCGTAAAATTTTTCTGTTGAATTTTTTCGGTGCATAATCCGTTAAATGATGAAGCAATCACCTGAGAAATCTTACCAGAATAAGAATTTTGAAGGTATAAACCTATCAATGATGGGCCAAACCACTCATAACGACAATACGAAATTATAATACATATATAAGAATCGCGCGGTTGTCTAGTCGTTAGGGCGTTCGGTTTAGTAATCGTAAGATCCCGAGTTCAAATCCCAGTCGAGTTGGCGGTATAATTTGTGTCCAGAGAATCGGTTCTTAAAGGAATAAATACTTTAGGATAAGGTAAAGAAGCAATACTCAATGATAAAAATGATGAAATAATTGTAATTTTATTTTATTTCCCTTATTTTTTGTGATGTCAACAAATGCTGCAGAAGAAAAAGGATGGAGAGAATCACCGAGTGAGACAAAAAGTATTTGGAGTGTCTAAGAGAGATTTAAAAGAGGACGGCCACTAAAAATGGTAGTCCTCTTGTGATGCTCTCCAGTGCTGAATCAGGAATTATCTGCACGTTTGGAGAATTAAACGAGGATCGAGATAGTATATAATCGAATGGGAGTAGATAGACAAAGCCGATCCTGGATATTACTTCGGAATCGGGCCGTTAGATGGTGCGGAGGTCACGACGGGTCAGATGGGGAGTCTGATCATGTCTCTTGCAGCGGGTGATGGATGGGGGGGGGATATCTCATGGTTACGTCATATGGCGGGTATCCAACACTTCTTGAAGCAGTGTCGACTGCAAAATAATCTCGCTGGACCGAGCAAAGGCTTTTGGGAAAAATGCTGCGGCTCGGGGGTGGGGAGGGGGCGGGGCGTTGACTCAACGAGAATGATGTCGCTGGACCGAGATGAGGCATGGGGTAAGGCTGTGATCTCACGGTGGATATTCGATGGTTGCGTCTTACGGCGGGTGTCAAGGTCGCGCATTTAATCACGTACGTGTTATCTAAACAAGAGCGGTCTCGCTGGGCATCGAGGCAATGGAACGAAGAATGGTTTTGAGGAAATTATTATAAGATTTAATGTAGATATTCAATGAAACTATGTCAAAATATGAAAAAATTTTCGTGAAGCTCTGGAAAAGAAATCGGAGGGAAATACCTGTTGAGATATTTACAGGTAAATATGATTGAGTATGTACTAGATTTATTGTTCCAGAGTTGGAAAAAAATTAAAACATTCCTGGAAAATCTCGTAACGTATCTTTCAAGAGTTGAGAAAAAAAAAAATTAAAACATTCATAGAAAATCTCATATAAGTATTAATCTAACGAAAAGAAAATTTAAAAAAAATGATTCAATCGTGAAGCCGAAAGTCGGAGTACGTTCATTCATGTCTGGTTTTGAAGACTCAGTTGAATGTTTACATGAAGGCACGTGGCTGCCTGTCAACTGAGAGCACCGGCAACGTTCTCACAGCTAGCTAGCTATGCTTCCTGCGTTGACTCGCAGCGGAATGACCAAAGTTGATTATATATATATGTAACTGAGAGGATTTATCAATGCGGAATAAAACAACCACTATAGTTCACCACCATCTGAAATAAAATGCCGAACACAATTTTTTAATGATAAAAAAAATTGAAATAATCTCTTAAGAATTCATTGAATATATATTTTAAAAATCATTAAGAAAATAATACATGACGATGTGAAAAAAAACATATGATAATGATGAAAAATAATCTTTTACATAATTTCATCCATGTTATATATATAAAAAAAGGCGGAAAAATGATAAAACATGATAATACAAAAGAAAAAAATTATTTGACAATAGTTCATTCGTGACAGTCCAGTTTTCACTCAAAAATATCATTGAAATCACTTTGATCAGTCCCGATACGATGATAATAACATTTGAACCATTCAGACAATCCATACGCATTCGCCAGAGCACAACAGACGGACTCATCAGGTGTTTTGATGTTCTGATGCACTTTGGAATGTGGGCAGTCCTTGATGTAAAAATTGGCAATGTTTGGACACTTGTAGTCATCCAAATTGATGATATTGTAAAAATCCCCCAGTGATTATTGTTGCAGGTATTTCACTTTTTCTAATCCTTTAACGTAAATTTTCATCACACTTTTATTCAGAAAACTTTGAAAAACTTTTTCAATGTCATCATAATCACATTCACCAATTTCCCACAATATTCCATGATAATTATGTGTGAGCCATCTGTTGGTTCGGACATCCATAGCCTCGAGATCAGTCCAAGCGCACGGTGGGTAAAATACAATGTGTTGAGTGAAACTCGCCTCAATATCCAATGATGATTGCACTGCCACAACACCCAACTCTTTCAAAACAAAATTCCCGTTTCTGCGGAACCCTTGTAGATCAATGATCAATTCCATGATATCACTACTTTTACTTATAAGTTTCTAAAAGACTCAATAAAGTCAAGCAGCATGTAAGCTCCTTCCAAAGCGGTATCAGTGCCGTGCTCGCTCAAGACAGTCACCACATCATCGTCTGCTCCACC
>NW_021680558.1:308568-314460 GCF_001412515.2 Diachasma alloeum
AGAAAAATGTTCTCTTATAATAATATAAACATACTGTGAAATATAGAATTAATTTTTGTAATCATGGAATGTGAACTCCAACACGCCCCCTCAAAAATTAATTCGGTACATCTCTCATATCATAATTATATCATTCACATCATAAAATAATAATATTCGTAATTCCACATATACCTTAAAACTAATGTGTCTTCCTTGCATTTCCTGGGAGTCTTACTATGGCCCAACATTTGTTGCGCAGGATTAGGGAAAACCCAGAAAAACCTAATCAGGCCACTACTAATTACACACTAATTATTTACACTTTTTACATCCCTTCACAATGAATAAAAATGTGCGAATAATTATTCCAAACCCATTTGTGTTCTCAGGTCCACAAATTTTGTAGTTGGGAGTGGCTTCGTAAGGGCATCTGCTAACTGTTTACCTGTTGGAACATAATTTAAAGTTATTAGACCCTTTTCAATTTGTTCTCTCGAGATGAGATACTTTATATCAATGTGTTTCATCTTTTTGTGGTTAGTTGGATTATCCCCAATACTAATACAATCCATATTATCTTCATTAATCACGATTGGTCTTTTGATATTTATTTTAATGCTATCAGCCAATGAGTTTAACCATAAAGCCTCTTTGACTGCTTCATAAAGCGCCATATATTCAGCTTCAATCGATGAAGCTGCTACTGATAATTGTTTCTTAGTTGCCCAGCAAATTGTACATCTATTGTACATCCTAAATAAATATCCTGTCGTACTTTTTCTGTCAATTTCATTACTTGCCCAATCTGAATCTACATAACCACATAGTATATTTTCATTGCCCCCCTGAGTGTATGTCAGTTTGAGATCTTTTGTCCCCTTCAAGTATCTGAGCACTCTTTTTAGACATCTCCATAATTCCTTGTTATTTTTGTTGGTGAATCTACTTAAATATTTATCGCAGCACTCAAATCAGGTCTAGTGCTCACCATGACATACATTAAGCACTCGATTAAATTTCGGCATGGTGCGGTATAATTTTCTTCGGAATTCAATGCTGTATAATCAAGTTTACTCTCTAGTGGTGTGCTCACTGGATTGCAGTCACTCATTCTAAATTTTTCGAGTATTGATTTGATATAGCCACTCTGATCCAATGTTATTTTATTCTCATTTCTACTGATTTGAATTCCCAAAAAGAGTTTAATTTCTTTTAAATCCACCATCAAAAATTTGTTCATTAAATATTCTTTAAAGTCATTCATAATATCAATACTGGCTGTAACAATCACCAAGTCATCAACATATAAAACAACGTAAATATTCTTTGAGACATCTCCCTTGTCTAAAATATAAATGCATCTGTCTACTAATGAACTTTGAAACCCTTTTTCTTTGAGAGTTTCTTCAAAAACTTGGAACCAACATCTAGCTGCCTGTTTTAATCCATAAAGAGCCTTATTAAGTTTGCACACTTGATTATCTTCGCATGTAATTCCTTCAGGTACTCTCATATAAATTTCTTCTTTCAGTTTCCCATTTAAAAATGCAGTTTTCACATCCATATGATGTATTAATAAATTATTCTCATTTGCGAAAGCTAATAAGAACCTAAAACTTGCAATTCTCGCGACTGGAGCAAATATCTCTTCATAATCTACCATATATTTTTGAGTGTATCCTCTAGCAACTAAACGAGCTTTGCATTTTACTGGGTTTCCAAATTCATCATTTTTCATGGTGAATACCCATTTACAGTCTACGATATTCTTGTCCTCGGGTCTTTGTACCAGCGTCCACGTTTCATTTACCTGAGGAGAATTTAATTCATCATTTATAGCTCGCTCCCACTTAGCTCTGTCTTCTCTATCTTTTATTTCCCCATAAGTCTTAGGAATTTACCCAATAACCGCTTGAGCACACAAAATATCATTCGTAATATATTTTTTTCTATACGATACAGAAGGAAGCCCTTTGATTCTTTCACTTCTCCTGAGATTTTCATTGGTTTCATCATTACTTGATGAAGATTTCTCTATACCTTCATTTTCACCTGTTGTTGCTTCACGCTCATTGTTTTGAATTTTAACAATTTTACTTGGCCCACCATCAGTGTCCAATTTTTCAATTACTTCAATTTCATCTGTTTTCATATTATCAGATGACCGAGACTTTACTGATTTCGACACGCAGTCCAATACATCAGTTTCATTCCGAGTACCACTACTTCGGTTTTCTTCAGCCTTATTCTCAGGTTTCACATGTGGCCTTTACTGAAGAAAATTTGTCTCGTCCACAATGACGTCTCTCGCAACAACGTATTTCTCAGATTCTACATCCCATACTCTGTAACCATTCGGTTCATACCCTACTAAAATAGCTTTCCATGACTTTTCATCGAATTTCCCTTTTCTAGTTTTGTCGTGAACATAAACTGTTGAACCGAATACTCTCAGATATTTAACTTGAGGTTTCTTGTCTCGCCAGAGTTCATATGGAGTTTTGTCTACTTTAAGAGCCTTTGTTGGGGTTATGTTAATCAGGTACGTCGCAGTCAATACTGCGTCACCCCAAAAAATCTTGTCTAATTTTGCACCGGCTACCATCGATCTAGCTCTTTCAGTTATTGTTTTAACCATACGCTCAGCGACGCCATTTAATTGGGGAGTCCGCGGGACTGTTAAATGATAAGTAATCCCTTTCTTAATACAGTACTCTTTCATCTCATTGGATAAATATTCTCTTCCATTGTCACAGTACAAATTAACTAATTTCATGTTAAAATGGCTTTCTGCTTTTGCAACAAAATCTTTAAAGATACAAAATACTTCTGATTTGTGAGTAAGAAAATATGTAACACAGTAATGAGTATATTCATCAACAAAAATAACAAAATAATGTTTGTTATTTACTGTAGCAGGTGTAATAGGCCCTGCTACATCTGAGTGTACCATAAAAAGTGGTCTTTTCACATGATCTTTATCTTTTTCTTCATTAAACAGTAATCGGCCCTGTTTCCCGTATATACACGCTTCGCAAAGGGAATCATCTGGTTTAACTTTCTCTATCTGTCCTAAATCACTAATCATACCTTTTGACTTTATTTCAAGAAATTTAGTTTTGCCCATGTGACCTAACCGCTGGTGCCACAATTCATAATTTTCCTTTTTACTAGCAAGTGCTACGACATCTGCTGAATTTATCCCCACCATGAAATCAACTGTGATTAAATTATTTCCAGTCTTACCTTCAATCACGGTTTTACCATTTTTACTAATATGTACTCCCTGTTGATCGAAGATAATAGTCATCCCAGCCTCTTGTAATCTTGTGACCGACAGCAGATTGTGGGGAACCTGAGGACAATAGAGAATATCTTTCAGTACTCCCTGAATTCCCGTGTTGCTGATGACTCTCAGTGCACTCTTCTTTATTGCACTAATGTATGCTCCATTTTTCGCAATAGAGATCTTCATCGGTGTTGGGAGATCCACAAACTCAGCAATTAAATCATTTCGATTGATAATGTGGTCCGATGCACCAGAATCCAAAATGAATTTTATCTTTCCATTTTCTTCTCTCCCATGTGAATAGTTTCCAACCATAAATGAGAAACCAGATGTGCCCTCGCTGGAGTCCAGGTATTGAGCCGCCCCATGGTGTCGGTGTCTGTCTCGTTCTGCACCATGTCTGTCACGCTGCCTGTCTTTTAGATTTTCAGTCAGTTGTGACCTTTTGTAATGCCTGCACTCACTCTGTCGATGTCCTCTCTTACCGCAATAAAAACATTTTCCCTTGAACCCAAATCTTTGAGTTTTAAACTTGTTGAAACTCGATCGAAAACCCCTTGGTTTCTGCCATTTGTTGTCATGTGTCTTCCGCTTGTCCTTTTCCTTTTCAACATGCAATACTGTAGCACTCGTGTCATTTCTTTTTGCCTTCAATTTAACTTCATAATCTAACAGTCTTATCTTCGCGTACTCGAGAGTTAAATTATCCTCAGTTATTGTTTCCATGGCAGTGATTATTCCATCATAGCTGTCTGGCATTGTTAACAGCAAATATGACACTTTGTCGGCCTCTTCCAATCTACCACCTGCCCCCAGGAATTCTGTTACCAAATCATCAAAAGCTGTGAAATGTTGAATCAATGGTTTATCCTCTTTGTATTTTATTGTGATCAGTGCTTTGCGCACCGAGTGTTGACTGGGCAGACTCTTTCTCTCATAAACACTGTCCAGTTTCTCTAAAATCTGTTTTGCTGTCAGACCATCTTTTGCGAAACAGAGGTATGAATCTGACAGGTGTTGAACAATTGCAGCTCTTGCAGTACGTTGAGATTTTAACCATTCCGGTGTCACAGGATCTGGGGTCTCAGAGTCAATTACATCGATCATATTGAGTCCTGATAGTAATTCACGAACTCTGAACTTCCATACACTATATTTTTCACCATTGAATGGTTTAAAGTGCTTCTTCACTTTCACGTCTTCCATTGTTTCAAATCAAACGCAACTGTCACTATAAAATAAATCCAAACACTATCACTCTAACTATTAACTAATTTACTCTGCACTGCTGAATACTAATATATATACACCANTACTCCCTGTTGATCGAAGATAATAGTCATCCCAGCCTCTTGTAATCTTGTGACCGACAGCAGATTGTGGGGAACCTGAGGACAATAGAGAATATCTTTCAGTACTCCCTGAATTCCCGTGTTGCTGATGACTCTCAGTGCACTCTTCTTTATTGCACTAATGTATGCTCCATTTTTCGCAATAGAGATCTTCATCGGTGTTGGGAGATCCACAAACTCAGCAATTAAATCATTTCGATTGATAATGTGGTTCGATGCACCAGAATGCAAAATGAATTTTATCCTTCCATTTTCTTCTCTCCCATGTGAATAGTCNGTGAATAGTTTCCAACCATAAATGAGAAACCAGATGTGCCCTCGCTGGAGTCCAGGTATTGAGCCGCCCAATGGTGTCGGTGTCTGTCTCGTTCTGCACCATCTCTGTCACGCTGCCTGTCTTTTAGATTTTCAGTCAGTTGTGACCTTTTGTAATGCCTGCACTCACTCTGTCGATGTCCTCTCTTACCGCAATAAAAACATTTTCCCTTGAACCCAAATCTTTGAGTTTTAAACTTGTTGAAACTCGATCGAAAACCCCTTGGTTTCTGCCATTTGTTGTCATGTGTCTTCCACTTGTCCTTTTCCTTTTCAACATGCAATACTGTAGCACTCGTATCATTTCTTTTTGCCTTCAATTTAACTTCATAATCTAACAGTCTTATCTTCGCGTACTCGAAAGTTGAATTATCCTCAGTTATTGTTTCCATGGCAGTGATTATTCCATCATAGCTGTCTGGCATGGTTAACAGCAAATATGACACTTTGTCGGCCTCTTCCAATCTACCACCTGCCCCCTAGGAATTCTGTTACCAAATCATCAAAAGCTGTGAAATGTTGAATCAATGGATTATCCTCTTTGTATTTTATTGTGATCAGTGCTTTGCGCACCGAGTGTTGACTGGGCAGACTCTTTCTCTCATAAACACTGTCCAGTTTCTCTAAAATCTGTTTTGCTGTCAGACCATCTTTTGCGAAACAGAGGTATGAATCTGACAGGTGTTGAACAATTGCAGCTCTTGCAGTACGTTGAGATTTTAACCATTCCGGTGTCACAGGATCTGGGGTCTCAGAGTCAATTACATCGATCATATTGAGTCCTGATAGTAATTCACGAACTCTGAACTTCCATACACTATATTTTTCACCATTGAATGGTTTAAAGTGCTTCTTCACTTTCACGTCTTCCATTGTTTCAAATCAAACGCAACTGTCACTATAAAATAAATCCAAACACTATCACTCTAACTATTAACTAATTTACTCTGCACT
>NW_021680558.1:315589-318866 GCF_001412515.2 Diachasma alloeum
TGAAGCTGAATATATGGCGCTTTATGAAGCAGTCAAAGAGGCTTTATGGTTAAACTCATTGGCTGATAGCATTAAAGTGAATATCAAAAGACCAATCGTGATTAATGAAGATAATATGGGTTGTATTAGCATTGGGGATAATCCAACTAACCACAAAAAGATGAAACACATTGATATAAAGTATCACATCTCGAGAGAACAAATTGAAAAGGGTCTAATAACTTTAAATTANTTTATGGTTAAACTCATTGGCTGATATCATTAAAATAAATATCAAAAGACCAATCGTGATTAATGAAGATAATATGGGTTGTATTAGCATTGGGAATAATCCAACTAACCACAAAAAGATGAAACACATTGATATAAAGTATCACATCTCGAGAGAACAAATTGAAAAGGGTCTAATAACTTTAAATTATATTCCAACAGGTAAACAGTTAGCAGATGCCCTTACGAAGCCACTCCCAACTACAAAATTTGTGGACCTGAGGACACAAATGGGTTTGGAATAATTATTGGCACATTTTTATTCATTGTGAAGGGATGTAAAAAGTGTAAATAATTAGTGTGTAATTAGTAGTGGCCTGATTAGGTTTTTCTGGGTTTTCCCTAATCCTGCGCAACAAANGCACATTTTTATTCATTGTGAAGGGATGTAAAAAGTGTAAATAATTAGTGTGTAATTAGTAGTGGCCTGATTAGGTTTTTCTGGGTTTTCCCTAATCCTGCGCAATAAATGTTGGGCCATAGTAAGACTCCCAGGAAATGCAAGGAAGACACATTAGTTTTAAGGTTTATGTGGAATTACGAATATTATTATTTTATGATGTAAATGATATAATTATGATATGAGAGATGTACCGAATTAATTTTTGAGGGGGCGTGTTGGAGTTCACATTCCATGATTACAAAAATTAATTCTATATTTCACAGTATGTTTATATTATTATAAGAGAACATTTTTCTGATCCAAAACTCTGAGAAGAGCGTGGACGAATGTTTGGGCATTTGTAATTCGCGAAATTTCACAGACTCTTGTTGATGCGAGGGCATTCAATGAAAACTGTTACTGTGCTAACACCAACGAAATTGTCCAGCTATGTTTGACATCTCTCCCTGGAATTTCGAGAGCAGATCATGTAATTTGTCCAGACAATAACAAAATTATTGAAGTAACATTTCCAAAACAGTATGCAGACACCAAGTCCAGTACCTCTCATGCTAAAAACCAGGGAGAGGCGGTGATGATGAAACAAGAAGACCGAGCAAAGTTCTCAGTTACTTTTACAATTGAATCATAGCAACATGGCGGTCGTTATTGATATCGAGGGTTTCAAAGATTTTGACAACCAGTTTGTCTTGAAAGAATTTGCAGTATCAGCATTGGAGCTTGATGATGATGAAAAATTTCTTCATGAGTCAGTTTTGGTGGATCCACCCCACAAATGGGAGGATTTATTGCTTAAATATCGGGAAATGAATCAGTGGTTGTCCCGTCATTATCATGGGCTACATTGGGATACTCCTGGAGAAATTGAGTATGATAGAGTGAGTGAGTTTATCAATGCTATGGTGAAGGATGTTAAACACATCTACGTTCAAGGTCTGGAGAAGAAAAATTGGCTAGAGAAGATTCTCAAGAATGCAATACCTATCACTGATTTGGATGATTTTGGTTGTCCGGTATTGGAGAATGTGGAGGTGGAAATAAAGTGTGTCTATCATCATAGTCTTTTTGATGGAGGTCCTATTAATTTTCATTGTGCAGTGGTCAATGTGCAACGTTTGAAGAAGTGGTTTACCAAGTACGATGCTGGGTGCTTGGAGAAATCATTGACAAAGTATTGTCAGACTGGACATTTAAATTCTTTGACGAGTGAGGAAATTTCTTTTCTTCCAAAATGTTTTATAAAAACTGTTGTCAAAGCCACTGTGGATGCAGCTTGGGAGAAGTTATCAGAGAGCATGAAGAAGGATCCAAGCATTGCACGTCTACGTTATTGTCGCACTCATTGGCCCGCTTTGGCAGCGTCTTCAAGCAGTTCAATTCCTCCACCAATAGTAGAGTGCCCTCTGTGTCAATATAAACGTTGGTAGTGTATACAAAGTCTTCATGCTACCACGAGTTCTCCGAAAGAACAATCCCCTCCTCCAGTGAGATCACTGCTCAGAGTCTCCAATATAAAACCTCACCAGTACTCTCTTGAATTTCAATAATACCACTCGATAATTATTATCATTCATTTTCCCCAAATTGACGACTACAATTAAAAATTTTATGAATCAACATTTTGAAGATGTCAGAACCAATATCTTTTTTTATGTGGGACCAGACTTATCAATCGTTTGATGATGCAGCAGGAGCAGCTGATGCAGACACCTCCTATTATCGTCTTCTACACAATGTCTACATCCCTTGGAATGGTTCATGCAACTTCCAGTGCCTACGCTGATCTATCATACTGAAAAAGCGGTGCAAGCAACGGATGGTATTACTGATGTTCATCTCTCACTAGTTGGTGTCCGCACGATCCTCATGAAAAACAATGATTTTTTCATCTTCATTAAAGGGGCTTTAGCAAAAAAGTGTGCTGACAAAGATAGTAGTTCATCGGAGGATGAAGACAACTCAATATGTGAGTCATCCAATGGGCTAGAGGGCAGTGCAGATATAGAAACGTTGGAGGAGATGAAAGAGATGGAGCAAGCCGGCGGTGGGAAGGGACAGCCACTGAGGGGCTTGGAGAACGGTGGAGCAGACGATGATGTGGTGACTGTCTTGAGCGAGCACGGCACTGATACCGCTTTGGAAGGAGCTTACATGCTGCTTGACTTTATTGAGTCTTTTAGAAATTTATAAGTAAAAGTAGTGATATCATGGAATTGATCATTGATCTACAAGGGTTCCGCAGAAACGGGAATTTTGTTTTGAAAGAGTTGGGTGTTGTGGCAGTGCAATCATCATCGGATATTGAGGCGAGTTTCACTCAACACATTGTATTTCGCCCACCGTGCGCTTGGACTGATCTCGAGGCTATGGATGTCCGAACCAACAGATGGCTCATACATAATTATCATGGAATATTGTGGGAAATTGGTGAATGTGATTATGATGACATTGAAAAAGTTTTTCAAAGTTTTCTGAATAAAAGTGTGATGAAAATTTACGTTAAAGGATTAGAAAAAGTGACATACCTGCAACAATAATCACTCGGGGATTTTTACAAAATCATCAATTTGGATGACTACAATTGTCCAAACATTGCCAATTTTT
>NW_021680558.1:319561-345135 GCF_001412515.2 Diachasma alloeum
AAATTATCTTTTCGTTAGATTAATACTTATATGAGATTTTCTATGAATGTTTTAATTTTTTTTTGTCAACTCTTGAAAGATACGTTACGAGATTTTCCAGGAATGTTTTAATTTTTTTCCAACTCTGGAACAATAAATCTAGTACATACTCAATCATATTTACCTGTAAATATCTCAACAGGTATTTCCCTCCGATTTCTTTTCCAGAGCTTCACGAAAATTTTTTCATATTTTGACATAGTTTCATTGAATATCTACATTAAATCTTATAATAATTTCCTCAAAACCATTCTTCGTTCCATTGCCTCGATGCCCAGCGAGACCGCTCTTGTTTAGATAACACGTACGTGATTAAATGCGCGACCTTGACACCCGCCGTAAGACGCAACCATCGAATATCCACCGTGAGATCACAGCCTTACCCCATGCCTCATCTCGGTCCAGCGACATCATTCTCGTTGAGTCAACGCCCCGCCCCCTCCCCACCCCCGAGCCGCAGCATTTTTCCCAAAAGCCTTTGCTCGGTCCAGCGAGATTATTTTGCAGTCGACACTGCTTCAAGAAGTGTTGGATACCCGCCATATGACGTAACCATGAGATATCCCCCCCCCCATCCGCCACCCGCTGCAAGAGACATGATCAGACTCCCCATCTAACCCGTCGTGACCACCGCACCATCTAACGGCCCGATTCCGAAGTAATATCCAGGATCAGCTTTGTCTGTCTACTAATGGGGGCTCAGGTTTCTTTTCGATCTCTGTCGGGAATACTACAGAGGACTAAAAGAGGTCCCATATTTCGATTCGGGTAAACTCGCATCAACTGGTAGCTTCTTTCTTACACTCTGGTTTCCGTCTTTCTTTATTTTTTGCTGGAATTGCATCAGCTACTAGTTCTTTATATTTTAAGTAAGAATATTCTTGCTACTCAGAACTCAGAATTCTTGCTACTCATGCTATTTCTCATACGGTTCAGTACTTCAATCAATACTTTTAGTATTCCTTATTTATATTTTTGCATTTGTTCTAGAACTCACAGAGTTTATCATTCTTGGGAGTTGGTCAGGTTTCTTTACGTACGAAATAACTAGCGGAAGGATGTGACAGGGCCAAGCCAATTTAAACGATTCACTCTGACGAATAATTGTTTCTTTAATTGTTGCGTCTTCAACGCGCTAGGACCTCACTGATTATGTAGAATAATTACCCCGCGAGGTCACGAGACTCCCTGCAGACTGACTGTCAACATTTAGCGGGAAAGTCGGATTTCGCTCACTTCGAAATGGCAAATCGAGCGGCCGGTGAGGCATTCGCTTATGATGTATTCAAACATGTACATCGTCCATAAAATTTGCTGAATAAATGGGAGTGTGAGAGCATTCAACGAGTCTGTCAATTAATCGGGGAACCGGAGGAATACTGATTCTGTGCCAGAGACGACAAACCAGCAAGGATATATCCACTTGAGGCGAAACAGAAGAGATTTTCTACTAAACGGAGGGCTGACCTATGGGGAAGATTTGAAGTCTCGTGAGGAACAACGTGGGTTTTTTAATAATTTTCTTATTGTGGAGGATGGAAGGTATTAGAGTGTTTCATAGACTAGCTGTCTTAATAATTCAAAAACACTATTTTTTGGCCTCCCTCGAAGCTGCGAGCATCAAGGTCACGTTATTTTGATTCTTTGTGCGACGAATGTTTATTCAAAAAAGTTTATTTACTACTGCCCGCTTTGGATTTTTGATTAACTGATCCCTAGCTGAGGCAACAAAGTAATTTGTCAATATTTTCATGCTTCAAAAATCATAGTTTTGTATTTCATTTTCACACATGGTGGTTGAATTCCTGGCGCCCATATTTCTCTATCGGAAAAGCAGAGAGAAATTATTTATTACTCGAGCTCTATTCTAAAAGATCTCATGATCGCTCAATATTTTCTTTCGAATCTCATTTTATCTATTTTCTCGTACAAGTCACATTATATGTGACAAATTGGGTGTTGTCGATTGATTTTCAGAAAATTCAACATGAATATTGTGAAATTTGTAGATAAATATTTGAAATTTCGGGTTACTATAAACATGATTGAGCTAAACTTTGGCGCACTGATTCAGCCCGATCGGTCCATTAATTCCTGAGATGTGAAAACACGTTTGAAATTTATTTTTCCTCTATAATTCGAACAAGTGGGGAATTGCTCTTTCATTATATATAGTATAGTTATTTTCGCTAATAAATTAGCAATACGCTTCCGAATGGTCGTTTGCCATCTCTATTCATCTGTGATGTTTTTCTCATCTTTATTCCCTCATCTCTTTGTTTCTTCATCGGCTGATATTTTTATCGCATGAAGTGGCACTTTCTCTCTCTAGCTACATTTTGTATTTACTTTGAGCCGTTATTATTATCCTTGACATTGTTAAATCTTGTTACAAGGATTAGGTTTTGGTATACAATACGTACCCTTGCCAGATACCCTGCTAGAAATTGTCACATGGGGAGTGAGTTGCCAGAGGTGAATTTAGGACTCTGCGGGACACTTTATATAATTATATAAGTGGCCGGGTAGGTGTACGGGACCTCCCATTTCACCACCTTCCTTCGTAAGGCAAATTTATTTTAATAAATTAATTTAAAGATAGTCACTTTCTAAATTCACGAGCATGGTAAAGCATCAAATTACGAACCTTACCAGCTCTTGGCGTTACCCAGGACCCACGGCGCGGACGTGGCTGGCATCGGATCTCAAGAATTCCCAAATACAAAATTTATATTGGGAAAGGGACCGTATAGTCTACCAACCCCATTTATGGTTTTGGTATACAATACGTACCTCTGTCAGATACCCTGCTAGAAATTGTCACATGGGGAGTGGATTGCCGGAGGTAAATTTAGGACTCTTCGGGACACTTTATATAATTATATGAGTGGCCGGGTAGGTGTACGGGACCTCCCATTTCACCACCTTCCTTCATAAGGCAAATTTATTTTAATAAATTAATTTAAAAATAGTCACTTTCTAAATTGACGAGCATGGTAAAGCATCAAATTACGAGCCTTACCAGCTCTTGGCGTTACCCAGGACCCATGGTGCGGACGTGGCTGGCATCGGATCCCAAAAATTCCCAAATATAAAATTTATATTGGGAAAGGGACCATATAGTGTAACAACACCATATATGGTTTTGGTATACAATACGTACCCTTGCCAGATACCCTGCTAGAAATTGTCACACGGGGAGTGGGTTGCCAGAGGTGAATTTAGGACTCTTCGGGACACTTTATATAACTATATGAGTGGCCGGGTAGGTGTACGAGACCTCTCATTTCGCCACCTTCCTTCATAAGCCCAATTTATTTTAATGAATTAATTTAAAGATAGTCACTTTCTAAATTCACGAGCATGGTAAAGCATCAAATTACGAGCCTTACCAGCTCTTGGCGTTACCCAGAATCCACGGCGCGGACGTGGCTGGCATCGGATCCCAAAAATTCCCAAATATAAAATTTATATTGGGAAAGGGACCGTATAGTCTACCAACACCAATAATTATATTTCGAATAATAATATGAAAAAAGAGTGATTCGTTTACAATTCGTTATTTTTCAACGTTTCATCAGTCTTTGATTTTTATTTTTTTTTTACTTCAAAATCGCATCGACAACGAGGTCCTTAACGACTTTATAAGAATTGGTACATACATTTTACATTGTATCTTAGTTATTTTTCTTTTTTTTTATATGTGATGGTATAGGTTCATTCTTTTTAAGAGTTTCATAATTTTATTTACATTCTTGTTGGCATTTAATATTTCTGAAAATTCACTTGGAAATTTAAGTGTTATTCTATCGCTCGAGTATTTTGTACATTCCAGAGGTATATGTTTTACAGACATGTTTTTTTGACAGTTCTGATATTTTGGTAGGTGTTCTTTCGACATGAAGTTGTGGGTGAATTTCGTATGACCTATCCTAAGCCTTGTCATGATAGCTTGATCCCGTCTCTTATCTCCGAGTTCCGGCGTCTTTTTATTAGTATTATGTCGAATTTCGTGTAGTTTCGTTGGGGCCAACAGTTCGGTCCAGATCACATTCCAGTAGTTTCTTGCCTGCGCATTTGTCCATTTGACAATTTCTTCAAGACTTATTGGGATGTTCCTGGTATCTGAGTCTAGTTCTGTTGCCTGTTTCGCTGTTTCATCTGCTAGTTCATTTCCTTCGATTTCCTGGTGAGATGGGATCCACAGTAGTCTCACGTCTTTTTTCTGGCTTTCAAGATATTCCAGTTTTACCTGGATATTTTGGATAATGGAGCAGTTGGTGAAGCGATTTTTTATTGCTTCAAGGACTGATCTCGAATCTGTGAAAATTACAAATTTCTGTCCCGTGTCTTCTGCTATTAGATGTAGTGCCTCGGAGATTGCTGTCGCTTCACATGTGAAGATCGTTACTTCCGGTGGTAGTTTAGTGCTAATTTTCTGTTCCTCCATAATGACTCCGTAGCCAGTTCCGTTGTCCGTTTTTGACCCATCCGTGTATAATTTCACGTAGTTTCCATAGAATTCTTCTGATTCTTTGAAAAAAGCCTGATAATTTTGGCGGGTGGTTTTTTGTTTATTATGTTCTGTCATAGTCAACTCCATTGATGGAGAGAACTCTTTTCATGGGGGGAAAGGGTGGAATTGCCATTTCTCTACTTTAGGTATTTCTATTCCTATTTCTTCGCAGTATTGGTGTGTTCTTGTGAGTAGTGGTGGGATTGGATCATTAGTTTGGATATCAGGAAATTCGTGCCACTTGATTCTTGAGATGTTATTTGGAGCTGATTGCGAAGTTACCGTTTGTTTTAAGCATAATTCTTTTCTACGAATACTCAGTGGGTATTCATCCGCTTCAGTGAGGACACTATTCACTGGACTTGTTCTGAATGCGCCTATACTAATTCTCAGGGCACTCATGTGTATAGGGTCCAGTTTTTCGAGAATTGTGTCCTTCGCTGAGCCGTAAATTACTCATGCGTAGTCCAGTTTGGATTTTATGAGGGCGTTGTAGGTCCGGATCATTACTTTTTTATTCGCCCCGAATTTAGGGGAACCTAAGATTTTCAATATATTTAATCTATTTTTGCAATCAGCTCTCAGAATTTCTATATGTATTTTCCAAGTCAATTTCTCGTCCCATTGTAGTCCCAATATTCTCATTGACGCAGCTCTTTTGATTGGGGTTCCTTGGAGATGGAGGTTTATCGCATTCTTCGGAACCTTCTTCCTGGAGAACGCGATAAATTCTGATTTGGTCTTTGAGAATAGAAAACCGGATTTTTCGGCCCACTCGGAAATTTTATCGAGATTATTCTGCAGTAGGGTAGTTGTGGTATTGATATTTTTACCACTGCAAATTATCGTGAGGTCATCGGCAAACAGCAATCCGCCTATCGGCGCCTCAAGATTTTTGAGAACATCGTTTATCGCTATCAAGAAGATTGTAACGCTAATGACTAACCCTTGAGGAATACCGTTGGGGATCTCAATGCTGTCTGATAATTTCCCATTTGCTCTCACTTTGATGTATCTGTTTTGCATGAAATTTCTTACATAGGCAAGTAGATTCCCATTGTATCCCATATCTCGAATTATTCGTAATACCCGGTTTCTCCAAACCATTTCATAAGTCTTTTGTAGATCTAGAGCCACCGCTACGACGTGTTGGTGTTTCGAAAAGGCTTGTGTGACGTGGTATTCTAGTTCTGTCAAATGGTTTATTGTGGTTTTAAATCTACGGAAACCGTTTTGGTTCGGGTGTAATTGTCCTCGCGTTTCTAGTAGCCATCGAAGTCTATTGTTAATCATTTTTTCCATCAATTTGCATAGATTGTTTGTTAGAGCTATAGGGCGATAATTAGTGGGCTTTTTTTATCTTTACCGGGTTTTGGGATGGGGAGGACTTTCGCTTCTCCCCAAGTTACGGGGAAAATTTGTTTGTTCCATATGAGGTTAAAAATGTCCAGGATATACTCCATACCTGTGTTTGGTAGATTTTATAACAAAATGTTGGGAATACCCTCAGGGCCTGGGCTGCTATTTTTGCTGGTTCGTAGGGCTTCTTTCATCTCGTCCATGCTGAGTGGTATATTTACTGGGTTATCGTCTTCTTGGATCTCTATTGCATCTGTTTCTTCATTTCTTTTTGGTGTTGTCTAAATGTTTCGCTGAAGTTGCAGGAAACTGAATTGCTCGCAAATGTTTCTGCAAGGCAGTTCACGATATGTCCAGGTTCCGTAAGTATTTTCCCGTCATCTGTTTCTAGGTAGGGGATCTGTGAGCTAGATTGTACCCCTTTAACGTTGTTGATCTTTTTCCATATTTCCTGGGTGGTTGTTTTATCCGTGAGTGATGAGAGGAATTCCTCCCAAGATTTTTGGGAACTCTCTTTGTAGATTCTTCTGGCTTTCGCTCTCTCTTTGTTTAATTCAATTTTATTTCCCATCGTTTTGTGTTTCTTATACCTATTGAGTGCGTGGTAGGCTCTTTTCCTCGCCTTTCCAGATTTTTCGCTTATCTAAGGGATATCTGGGTATTTGTTGTTTCCGGATGTTTTTGGGATAGTTTTCCCCGCAGCTTTATTGAGGGCTCTGCATAGTTCTCTAATGATGTCATCAATATTCGGATCTTCCATAAGTTGGGGGTTCATTTTGTTGGATAAACATTTGTTGACTTCCTTTTTGTATGCTTCCCAGTTTGCCTCTTCATAAATCCATTTTTTGGGGTACTTCTTCGGTTCTTGATTGTTATTAAGTGTTGAGTCGGTAATTGGATAGTGATCGCTGCCATGGAGATCATCATCCGCCGTCCATTCAAGGTATTGGGCTATGCTAGGGGAGCATAACGTGAGATCTATGCAGCTTTCCTTTCCAGTTGAGATTGTGAAATGCGTTTGTAGAGCCTGCTTGAGCATTACTAGGTCATTATTTTCTATCCATTCCTCAATTATTCTTCCTCACGTATCTTTTTTATTTGAACCCCATAACCGGTTGTGGCCGTTGAAGTCCCCAAGAATAATTCTTGGCTCCGGGATTTGATCGATGAGGTCCTCTAGGTTTTCAGAGGTCAGGGTTTTAGGGTCAGGGGGTGTTGAGTATAATCTCTTCCTGACTGATTCGTTGTTTAGTGTAAATTACCACTCCACTTGCAGAGTCGTTTGGTCTGTTTTTAAAAATTGTTTCATATCCTCTGATTTTTCCACAATAGTTTTTCTTGAAGTTTGATTCTTGAATGCAAATTAAATCTGGTTTTTGTTTTTTATATATGATTTGTAATTCCTGGAATCTCGAGTGGAACGAGTTGACGTTCCACTGTAAGATTTTCAGGTTGGATATTGCTAAAGACATTTTAGTTGGGTGCTTGACTCCCGAGTGCTTCTGTAGCACTTCGCGATCCTCTGTGACTCGGAGTTGAGTTATCTCTGCTGGGTAGGAGTTTATTGATAAGCCTGGTGCATTTATTCCTCATTGATTTGGAATTGCCAGCTTTGTGGATGACCTTGAGCATCTTTATGACATTCTATGTGTCTTCTGTATGCTCTTTCGTTATTTCCTGGACCTTCTCCTTATCTGTTATCCCTTTAGTCTGTTCCATGAGGCTTCTTTTATGGAGTTCAATGGGTATTTCTCGCTGTTATCTGCAATTACCTGTTCGATTGTCTTCCATATTTCCTCCTCTGGGACTTCATTTTCATTTTTTGGGGTCTCAATCACCTTTTGTTTCTTCGTTGGTGGTTTTTTGCTCTTTTTCTTCTTTGGCTTTACAGTCTCTGAGTTCAGATACTCAGTGTCTTCCTCCGATAATCCTGCTTCAGAATATTCCTTGTCCGAAGGGGTCGGGGGGGGGGGAACTCTTCAGTTGTTGTGGAAGACATTGGTTATTTCAATGGAGTAATTATCTCTGTTGTGATGTCCGTTAAATCCATATTTATATCTTCTAGCATTATTATCTCAGTCTCAAGGTGTGGTGTACTCTCGTTCCGTGTTGTTGTGTTATGGGTTTAGATGGACTGTGTTTGAATCAAATTGTGTGGATTAGCTGTATCGACGAGTTGTGTGTCAGTGTTTATCGGGCACAATTTGACAATGTGGCCTGGTTGGTGGCAGACAAAGCACTTCATTTCATCTGTTGTTATGGAAATCAGTATTTGTTTCCCTTCCCATGGTATCAGCATTGTAGAAGGAAGATTGGGGAGACTTTCTTGGGAAACGTATACCTGTCTTCGGTTGCTCTTTATGTGTGCGAGGAGTAGGTTTTGGAGACTGGCCTTGAGGAATGTTATTAGTGACATACATTTAATGTTTATCTTATTTAGTTGTTCTACGATGGCTTCATTAGTGATGTAAGGTTTAACTCGAGAAAGAACAATTCTCTTATTCTGGGAAACGACGGGTCTGACAGTGTGCAAGGTATTTTGAATCATGATGGTCCCGTGTTTGTCGACTAGGACATCGACAAATTTTCTTTGGTCGAAGTAGATCTCTGTTTGTTTCTGCTCTTTGTTGATGAACCTCATGTTCTGTGGTAGGACTATTTTTATGATCTCTTCTGCATACCTTTCGGTTTCGATGGTTGTGATTCCTTCATTCGGTTCAATTACGATAGCATGGTTTCCGTAGTACACTGCACTGGTCGCTGCTGCACAGCTGATATTAGCTTGGGTGTTTACTTGTGGGTTCACTGGGGTACTGTTTGTCATGTGGACTTCTTTACTGTTGTTTCCGTCCATTTTGGGGTTCACCGGCACGGCCGGTATCTTTTCTTCACTTGGTTTAACTCTTTAACTTGAATTTTCTTTTCACTCTCTATATGAATATTAATTTTAATTTACAACAACGGATCACTCGTAAACTCGCCGTGGTTAGACGGGTACAGGTGACAATATTGTCACCCGTAAGCACGTAATCAAAACACGTCTGTACTCTCCGAGGGCCGAACGTAAACTGACTCTTTGATTGTTTCATTGAAAAAAAAATGAATATTATTCGTGAAGTTGTTTAGTTTATTGACGTTTATCTTGTGCTTCTGGCGATTCTTTCAAGTCTCCAAGATGTCCAAAGGTAAATAAAGGTAAATAAAGGTAAATAAATTCTGACACTTTTATGATTTAACTTTTTAAATATAAATTTTGTAATTTTTTATATATTTATATCTTTTTTCTGTAATTTTTCTTTCCTGTCTTTTTTTAAGGGTCATTGAAACACTCACACGATGAGGCACTCAGTGGGTCTTCCTCTTCATTATCGATCTCAAATAGCTGCAATGGAGGTGCAAATAACATTTATTTTCCTTTTTTTTCTTGTTCATTCTTTTTTTTTTCTTTTTAGGTGGTGATTCTTCATTCACTCTGACTCCTTCATCTATTCTGCAAATGTATCATAGTGATATACAATCACGAATGTTGTGATTATTCTCATTTTAATCATTTGCAGTTGAATCATCCTGAAAAGGAATTTATTTAATTTATCCTCATTCTTTTTGTTTATAATAGATCTATTGTTGGAATCATCGATCAAATCTTTCCTGCAACTACTACTGCTGGGGCTGTAGCCAAAACAATTTTTAAATGGACTCTAAATAATGGTGATGGAGAACGTATCGAATGTGTGGCATGGAATAACCCAATGAATAAAAGTCTAATGAATAAAATCTAACATCGTTTTGGGAAACGTAATTATAATTTTCAATTTTTCAAATATTATTTAATTTTCTGTTATATTGGCTGATCCATCTAATTTTGTTCGGTTGAATAATAAATTTTACAGTCTCTACACTTTAAAAAAATTGTTATTGAATTTTTGGGGTTTTAGTCATAGAATATCAAACAAATGACAGTTTCCCTGAAATTACAGAAAATTTCGTTATCGAAAATTCATCGCTTTTATAAAAAAAAATCCATAGAAACTGTCAATTTCAGTTGAATTATTTCATGAAAATTAACGAAAATTAGGAGAATTGAGGGAAAAATGTTCTTCAATTGTCAATTCTTCGAAATTTCGGTACAATTTGTCTTAGAATTTTTATTTTCATATCAGACATTTATGTGAATAGTGGAATGTTTCTCTTTGTTCCTGAAAAATTATGAATGTCTTTGAATGTTCAGAGAAATTAGAAAATTCCTGGATGTTCTACCATTACATTGAATTCCGTGTCATTCCCCAGAAAATTCAGATATTTTTTCTTATCAGTGTAAATCAATTTATTTCTTTTATAATTTATTCGCTCGAAGGTTACTTACTTAATAATCCTAGGTGTAAGCAAGTCTCTAAAATTCTTCTTTTTTGTAATTTTTAATCACACAATTTTTTTTATTACATTAATTTTTCTTCTTTCAATTGAATAGGTACTATTTTTCAATGGAATTTTCATGAAGGCTGGTAATGCAAAATTTCTTAATGCGACAGTACTATTTCAATTGACCGTACAATCCAATCCGACAGTACATGTCATGCATAAATTTGGACCAAATGTACATGAACTCACCATTTTAAATCGAAATTTACAACTGATCGACTTACAAGATGTTTGTGGTCACTGTAAATGCATACGTAAGATTCTAATTCTGAATTTATCATATAAATACTTGAAAAAATGCCTTTCCTAAAATAATTTTTTTTTAAAGAAATTTCATTTATATTTCAATGGAAATTTATAATAATTTTTTTGAAGCCTCAAGGCTGGTTGCACAAAGTCCTGATAATGCCTAAGGGCCAGTTGCACCAAGCCCTGATAATTATTTAAATTCCAGGATAAATTTATTCTCATGTAATCCTTATTATCTAACCGGCCGTTAAAGAGTTATTGCCGTCTTTCCACAACTTTTCATGTTTTTTTTATAAATTTTCCACTCTACCTGCCTTCCGTTAAGCATTTCTCCGCAACACTAACAATATCCTCTCTAGTGACCTCTTTCAGGAGAACCCTCTGCCTCTGAACATCATCCTCAGTAATGTCATGGGTGAACCTGAGGAGGCCCCTGTTCCCAGGGGCGACAGGTGTGATGTTCTGCTAAAAGACTCTCAGCTTGGCTTCATTCAGATAATTATCCTAGAACTCAAAGGTGTTGAGGAAGGCACAAGTCTTGTCGAAAGTATCAAAGGTCTTGGTACTCTTGGTGTCCCTGAAGGAATACACAATCAAGACTCTTTCTGACTACAACGAGGTCAGAAGAAGTCTTCAGAGCGATAAGCCCCCTCCTTCTCGCTCATTTCCGATAGGAGGTAGACCGAGGAGATCAACTTTCCGATGACCTATTTCTCTACATTTTTACTAAAAGTTTTATGAATTTCCGAAAAAGTTTAGTGAAAACACAGAAAAGTTGTTGCACGACTACGTTGAAACTTCGTGAATAATTGAATAATGAAATAATGATAAAACTTAAAAACGGTATATTTTTTCGCGTCGATCTGATTAACAGTTTTCCAGAAATGTGCAAAAAAATATGAAAAGTGGAAAGATGGCAATAACTCGTTAATTGGTGATTAAGTTAACTGACGATAATGCAATGACAGTGCTGAAATGCATTCAATTTTTTAAAACGATAGATAAACTTCTATTCCAAAGTTTTAATAGAAATTTGTTATGACTTTTTATTAAAAGAAAAAATAATTTTTCTTTCTTCATTTTTTTATTAAAATTTTCCATCAGTATTATCTTCATTATTTTTAAATACCAATTTTTTCGATCTCTAGGTGTGCAAGGGTTTATTAAAACTAATTTTGCTGTGGTCCAGAGAGCAGAAGGTCTCCCATCATCTTGTTTCGGAGTAATTGAAGTGTATGATTTTTGTTTGGAAATAAAAATCACTCAATTCGAAAATTCCCATCATTCCTTTGAGATTGGACAAAACGTTGAAATTCAAGGATTTATACGAAAGACTGGTGTGTATTATTCTTATCATTAATTCTCAATTTTTTTTTATAATTTCGTCACCTTCTGTTTCAGCTGGATTTCCTCCTCAACTCATCGTTCGCACCCTATAGGACATCATTTTGATTAGTGAAATTGTTCGAGATCTAACATATTTATGCAAATGTGTTCAATCTCCTATTGAAAGCGCAAAGAAATCACGTCATGAGTAATTTTTTTATATATTTTTTTTCTATAAATTTTTGTTTCTGTATCCACGTTATCACTACATTCATTTATATCTTAACCCATTTTTATATTTAACAATTTCGTTTAAATGTTTTTTCTATTTAACAATTTCGAGTAAGGGTTTTTCATTTTCTTCCACTTCGCGAGAATGAGATTCTCCTTTGTTCCCACCATGACTGGAAGGAATTGACGAATTTACTTTTAACTAACGTCTGCGGACGAAGATCAAAAGTAAATTCATAAAAATATAAAATTTCAATTCTAACAATCATAGAATTTTCAATCTAGAATAAAAAAGACGAATTACTCTTCAATGAAACAAAGAAAGAACGACTGTCAACATTTCATAAAAAGTCAAAGGAAATTGAGCATATTTATTGCTTGATTGAATATTGAGAGTAGCATATTTATAATTTGAAATATTAAGTTTTTCCAAAAACGTCAATCCTGCTAAGCTCTAAGAAGTACATTTTTCTTAAATTGTAGTTCATCAATATAAGGTTCGTACATCAACAAATTCACTTCTTCCGTTTAAATTACTCTTATTATTTGATTTAACGAATCTTAATTGTTATGTATCCTCGAATTTCGATTAGTTTATTAATCGGATTTATTTTAATTACAGATGAATTCTCACTCTTCCTCCGTCCCATCTTTTCACCTGAATCGTCCAGTTAACGCAAGGAATGGGTCTTGGTTTTATGGACCTTATCCATTTCGTCAAAATCGACTTCATTATCAGGATTTGAGATATCCAACACAATCAGATAACAATAAATATCAATATTATGATCTTCGAAGGACACAATATGGTGATGTATTAAAATTTTTTATTCAGATTTATTACTTATTATTTTAAATAATAATTCTTCGATTTTATGTATTATTGAATGGAAATTTTAAAGTTTTCTTGTAGAGTGAATTTTTATTCATAGTGGGATGTGTTAAAAAGTATGAAAAATTGCCAGTATGAAGTAAACAGTCCAATGGCTGGACATTTATAGGGTCCATTACTTAATTTTTTATTGAAGATTTTACCAATAAATGTTAAATTTTTTAACAAAGTTGAACTTTTCATTAACGATACAACCATGGGCCGGTTTAGGCTAATTAATTTTCTTCAATGAACTAATGAAAAACGGATTTTTTTTTTCATTTTTATCTCTCATTATCCAAATGCCTACTTTTTTATTTAATGGATTTGAACTTTTTTTTTCTTTTGTTTCGGATTAATTCAGATTTTTTTTTAAATCCATTTTTTCCGTAACTTGTTCAATCGTTCATGAAATGCATACACTTCGAAGATGAAAATGCGAGTTTTCATTAATTCATGTGACAAAATCAATTATGGTTACAATTTTTTTCATTTTTCAACGTGTTAATTTTCATGTCATTTTTCGAGTTATATGTCCACTAAATATTTTATATTTTCATATTTTTCAGGTAATTATTCACATCACAATCCCGAGCAATTTCATCAACAAAATCCTCCTGAAGGCCAATCGAACTTGGTGACTTATCATTACGCACATAATAATCAAATGAATAAGGATAGATCTGCTATTGACAGTTCTTTACGTCCCAATCAAATTAACACTGATGGATCTACTGCTGGCAATTCTGCACGTTCTAATCACACTAATATTGATGAATTTGCTGCTGGCACTTGTTCATATCTTAATTCCAGCAGTCGTACTTAAAATCCTTATTACAATTTTTATGAACAAAAACAGAGAATTGAGCAGTTGACAGCAGAGTTAGAATTGCTCAAGATGGAAATGAATCGAAATAAAACTAGAGGTGGCCGCACTCTACAGGAAAGGAATATCAAGTATATTGTTTAATTCATTCTAAATTCATTTTATTTTTCACACACGAAAATTTTTTTAAGAAAATGCTAATGAATTCATGAATTATTATATTCTATTTTCATTAAGATATTCAAAATTTCATTCATTTTTTTTCCTAATTTCTTTTAAATATTTTTAATTCACCAAATTAAAAACTCAAATTAAAATATCGAATTTTTTTAATACAATCAGAAAAAAACCAATTGAATTTTTGAAACAAGTTTACTCTGTTCGACTTATATATATGTTGCATGAAATAGCCAATACATTCTCTTTTATAATCTTTTTTTTTTCTTCCATCATTTAGATATCTAGTAATTGGTTTATCTCTGTAAGTTCTGGAAAAGTCAATATTTTTCTACAAAATCAAAGAAAACGACCCGTACACAATTTACATCTGATTACACCGGAAATAAATATTATTTCAATTGTAATTAAAATATTTATCAAACCTGGAGCTGATTGAAAACGAATATCTCTAAAAACGATGATCCTATTTAACACAATGAAACCATAATTATTTACTTAATTACTGATTTATATTTTCTTGTATTTTTTAAATGGCTTCTTCCGCAAGTAATAACACGAGAGCTTCAAAATTATCGGGAATATTACACGATTAATTAAACGATTAATTTTGAAGCTCGAGTGGTATTCGTGGGGTTATTTTTCCATCCAAATTTCGGCCAATAGAATTGCACCAAGAGACAAAATCCTCACTGAATTCGTCCCAATATTTATCCTGGAGTATCTTCGCAGTCTTATTGCACATTACCTTTAGCGAAGTTTCCTTGTAATCCTGTCCATTAAACTTCTTAATGTTGTATGCCCAGTCTTTTAAAATATCCGCCAGTTCCTCTTCAGTGGTGTCTGCCCTCAACACGTAATTTTTCTGCTCACAAAAGGCAGAAAACTGATTCCACACGGACGTTCCTGACTTTACCGTGTTGATGGATACATTCCCCTTGACTTTCTTATCGATTTTTTGCAGAGAAAAATCTTCAAATCTATTCATTTTGTATCAAAACTCTCCAATTGGCGCAATTAAATACAATCTGTTAAATTCGATGGGGGTTTACTGGATTGGAGAATCATTTGTTTTTTATATAGGCAACAGGAAAAATTATCAGTTGAATTATCAAAAAATTATCAGTTGAATTTCGTGTTGACTGTACAAAATAACGTCGAATGATGCGATTCTATTGGCTAAAATTTGGATGAAAAAAAAACCAAATAAATTTTTATGTTCAATTGATTTATTTTTTAGTAATCATAATTAACCGTTTAGATTCATTATTTTTTAAATATAAATTTATATTCATAAATAAAAACATTTTTTACTTTTTTCTAATAATGTCGGAGAGCTTGCTGAGAAATATCACAAAATACTACGACAATTTTTCTGGTAAATAGAATGGGTCAAGTTTGTTTAAATTTCTGAAGAATTATTGAACATTATTTCTGTGAGGTTTCCTGTCCTCTGATGACCTAAATCGAGTTAATTTTCAGTATTTCAGTATTATAACGCAATATTGACTTTTTTTATTCAATTTGTTTTAAAGATGGAGGAGAGTTTATCGAGAAGTGGATCGGTTAAAATCATCACGAGGTGGCCTGACTGAAATTTGAATATCACAGCTTGCGACGTATTGTGATCAATACGTCGATTGTTTGTGAATAACAATGACGTATTATGAATAATACGTTACATTCAATTTATAATTCTAAACGATGGGAGAAGAAATGTGATTTTTGTCTCATCGTTCACGAGCAGAACTCAGCATTCCCAAGGTAACACCTGAGTCCAGCTTCTTAGAAGAAGAGCTGTTTGACTGTTTTAGTTTTGTGTCAGTGATGACATGAAACTGTATTAGTGCACCAGGACCGTGGGATTGCTTAGATCTGCAATTTCGGCTCTTGGAACTTTTGAGGACTCATAAGAGTCAGAGTACGTACGCGAGTGAAGCTGAACGGTCATCTCAGCTCCTCCACTTTTAACACCGCGTATACCGAAACCCCAAACCGAATCAGTGTCTTGTATTTAGTTCGTAGTTTAGCCAATAATAAACCTATAGCTTTTACCAGACATTGAGTGTCCCATAGTTACATCCTTAAAATCCCTACATCTTACATCCCTACATCCCTACTATTCCAGAAGTGAGCGGATCCCCCGTAAGCGTAACCGTAATAGTTAGCTGGGTATAGGGTGTTTGACGGCCCTAGCAAGGAAGTATAAAAGGTTTTCTTACTAATAGTGACTAGTCGCAGGGACTAGTCACTCAAGGTAGTATCACTCAGGATTGAAGGCAGTGAGTGAACTACCTAAAATGTCACACAGCTCTCCAACAGGTCTCCGAAAAATTTTCCATGAAACTCAATGCCTTGAATTATTGTTAAAATTCCTGAAGATTCATTAAATATTATTTCTGTCGAAACTGCTATAATTCGATTACCCCAAACGAGTTTATTCCCAGCATTTCAATACTGTAATGCAGTACTGGCTTTTTCGATTAAAAAAAATCATTGATGAATATTGACTGGCTTTTTCTAAATAAATTGTTTCGTTTAATTGATTCATTTTTTTAAAATAATCATGACTGACCATTTATATTCAATATTTTTTAAATCTGATATGTCTATTTATGGATAACATTTTCTTTTTTTTTTTAATGATGGTGGCGAGCTTGTTGAGAAGTCTATCGGTTAAAATAATCACAAAGTGGCCTGATCAAAATTTAAAAATCACAGATCTCCTATTATCATATTGATGAGTTGATTATATTCGTTTTAATTATATACACAAGAATAATTTTTTCCATGGAACCCAATGCCAGGAATTATTGACATCTTCGTTTCAATATTGAGCTAGCATTTAAAGAGGTATTTTAAATTTAATAGCTCATGTACATAAAACCAATACCTATCGTAAGTGTTGATTGGGAATTAAGTTTTTCTGGATAGGAGGAGATTGAGTTGGTAATTTGCGAGAAAATTTCGAAATATCAGTTCAAAAACCAAACAAAAATTGATTAGATGACTCATTCTCGGGAAAATATCACTGAATACTACGACAATTTTCCTAGGCAATAGAATGCGTCAAGATTGTGAAAACTCCTGAAGAATTATTAATCATTATTTCTGTGAGGGCTGATGTACTATGATGAACTCAATCGAGTTAATTCTCAGCATTCCAGTACTGTAACGCAGTACTGGCTTTTTCGATGAAAAAAAATCAATGATGAATATTGATTGGCTTTTTTAAAATTCATTTTTTGATAAACATGACTGACCATTTATACTCATTATTTAAAAAATCCAAAATGTCTATTTATGGATAACATTTTCTATATTTGTTTTTTAATGATGGTGGAGAGCTTGTTGAGAAGTCTATCAGCTAAAATAATCACGAGATGGCCTGAATAAAATTAAAATATCACAGGTTTCCTATTATCGTAATGATGAGTTGATTATATTCGTTTTAATTATCGGTGTGGCTATTTGTACATGACGTGGAAATAACGCACCTTTAACATGTCACTTACGTACACGTAAAAGGCACGTGAAAAAAATACACACGTTAAAGACACGTTAAGGGTACGTTAAATCCACGTTAAAGGTACGTATTCCCTAGAAAATTCCCTTGAAGAGACGCTATATAATAAAATTGATTGAATTTTCCATGTGCCTTTTACGTGTCTTTAGAATTTAATTTTAAGGTGATTTTAACGTGTACTTAACGTGCCTTTTGGTTTCAACGACTTTACTTTTCGACGTGTCTTTAACGTGCACTTAATGAGAACCTTAGAGGCATATGGGCGATTTGAATACCTGACAATCACACATTAGCGTGGATTTTACGTGTACCTTGAAGTGTTTTTAACGTGCATTTAACGTGTACCTTAGAGTGCTTTTAACGTACATTTAACGTGTACGTTAGAGGCATATGGACGATTTGAGTACCTGACAACCACACATTAGCGTGGATTTTACGTGTACCTTGAAGTGTCTTTAACGTGCATTTAACGTCCACCTTAGAGTGCCTTTAACGTGCACTTAACGTGTACCTTAGAGTGCCTCTAACATCCATTTAACGTGTACGTTAGAGGCATATGGAAGATTTGAGTACCTAACGATCACACATTTGCGTGGATTGGACGTGTACCTTGAAGTGTCTTTAACGTGCACTTAACGTGTACCTTAGAGTGCCTCTAACGTACAATTAACGTGTACCTTAGAGGCATATGGACGATTTGAGTACCTAACAATCACACATTAGCGTGGATTTTACATGTACCTTGAAGTGTCTTAACGTGCATTTAACGCGTACCTTAGAGTGCCTTTAACGTACTTTTAACGTGTACGTTAGAGGCATATCGACAATTTGAGTACTAACAATCACACATTTGCGTGGATTGGACGTGTACTGATGTATTCAATATATGTATACACGATGTTTGTTTCTTAATTTAGGTTATAAGAAATAAGTCCACTTTATAATTCACGCGCTTTTTTCGCCAGCACTGTCGAGGCCGCATTGCTCAACCTCATCGGAGCTCATGCGTCTTTCGGGTCTTTCGCCCGCCGTCATGACACTTCCAAATGCATGTTCTCCGCCATAACAGTTTGCAATACATGCTTTTTTATTAAGAGGATTATTAAACAATGAAGTATATACGATAGAAGAAAATGCTGTGCAAAATGACCATTCGGAAGTGTATTGCTAATTTATTAGCAAAACCAAACAGGGGGCAACGAGTATGTGGCAGTGAACATCTCACCCATTAATTTTTTTTTAAACTGTCTTTGCCATCAATAAATTGATGGTGGGCTTCCGAATGGATTTTAGCGTAATAGAATTTTATTTCAACTTGATATTTGGATTTTTGCGTCTGCTAGAGACCGAACAACGATTTCGAGGTAAAACAAGGAGAAACCTCACGATACTTCCACAAATGAAAACGCTAACCATGCTCAGATTGAATATCTACAATGCCACACAAAAGACATCATGCCGAAGATTTTGAAAAAAAAATATTGAAATCGGTTGGGTATGTTCCGAGATATTTGTGAGAAAATGTTAAAAAACGAATGGCTATTGCTCAAAAACTAATGAACGGATCAAGCTGAAATTTGGCATGGAGTTAGTCTCAAGTTATTTGGAATGTTTTTTCCCCTTTAAGTATCAAATTTACGAAAAAATTACAATCGACTGGACCGTGTCACGCAGAGACATGGTCCCCAAACTTTGTATTTTTACGTTTCAGACCATTGTGCCTCATTACCAAGCAAAATTAGAAAATGTGCAAATCGAACGATTGCAATGCTTCTATTCGGAAGCAATAACCATACTATATTATGAAGAAAACAGCAATTTCCCAAACACCCAAAACATATTTTTGAGTGACTACATCTGTGATAAATATAGCAATAAGCAAAAATAACAATACTATATGACGACAAACGTAATTTCCCACTTGTTTCATTCCATTCTTGGCTTTCAAGTTATCCAATTATCAATCATCATTACAAAAATATTTTATTTCATCATAGACATATAATACCTAGACCGCGCATGTGGTGGGGGGAGTTGTACAGCTTTAGGCAGAGAGAGATGCACTCGGTCCCTACATATCCTAGTTCAGCATTGCTGAGAGTGGAAAGAGAGCTGCTGCAGGGTGGGAGTAAAAATTCAACTGCGTAGGGGGAACCACGGAAAAACGTTTTCTCATTATTTTATCGCAAATTCATTTTTCTTTTCATCATTAGAATTCGTGATAATGTCTATGAGGGGACCTGAAAAACTGAGAAAAATTTCGTATTTGAAATTTGAAAAAATGCCTGTTTTTATTCTACGGAATCTAACGCACATTTTGAAAAAAGAAAAGTTTGAATCCGATGGAAATTGTGGTGCGAGGGGCATTTTGAAGCCAAAAACATGAAAAACGTCGTTTTCCTTCGATGTACGGACTAAAAAGGGTTGGGTAGAGAATGTTTCTTCGTTTTTAGGTACTCTATGATATGTCAAGAGTCGCTCAATAGTTATTTCCATCAATCGAACAGTTTCAAATTTCCCTTGGGTCTCTAATTAAGCTCGCAAGGGCTTTTTCGCAAGGGATTTTTTACATTCGACAGTCGTACTCTCATGGGAGGGGAGGTCATGCCAGCGTTCATATTCCAGCAATAAATAGAAAAAATGACTATTTTTTAGACTTGAATATTTCCGTTTGTATCATTTTCTGGCTACCTCGCTTGTACTTCCCATATACATCCCATGCCTTCCCATCTACTCATTCCCATCTACTCTTTCCCCTTCTACTCATTCCAATCTACCAATTAGGCATAACTAGCCTCCCCTCCACAGGACTGTTAGACAGAGAAGGGTAGGGACTGTGATTCTCTCTCTCTGTCTAAATTTCAGATCTGTGTTATATCAGTGATATGGGGAATGCGCGGTCTAGGTTTTATATGTCCATGCATTTCCCATAGAGAATCCGATTCATAATTTACGCGCGCTTTCTTGAACACCGCCGTCACGGCCGCATTGCTCATTCTCATGAAAGTTCACATGAAAAGGCGTCCTTCATGCGCCGCCATGACACTTTTTACATGTCCACCTCCACGATAGTTTCCCATGCATGCTTTTTTTATATAAGGAAAGGATCCTTTTTTTATTAAGGAAATTTATTCAGAAGATTTAGTTAAGGATGTGTCAATTTTCACATTCGATTCGAGATATTGCCCAGGCTTTTTTTTAAGTAAGAATTCCATTCGATGATTCCGTGAACTGCAAATTTCCTTGAATTGTCCTTAAAATCTAGGAATTTTTTCTAATTTTTTTAGAGAGCTCGAGAGAGTTGTGAAACTGGTGCGAAAACTCGACAAATTTGTCGATTTTTTTAAATTAACTAATGTTTTGATTTCGGCGAATCAGAATGCAGTGTGCAAAGGAATATGACACTCCCACATCATTTTTATTTATCAACTTTGCAATCCTTTATTGTGTTACTTTTTTCTTGAAGTTCACATGGATTTCAGAATATTTTCTTTCGGAATAACGAAATTAGTGCGGGCATACGCGAACAATATTATCGGGTGTGTATATTGGCACCCCTTGGTGCCTGGTTTCTGGTGTCTGGTGTCTAAAAGCTCTGTCTTCGTGTCTGGTGTCTGGTGCCTGGTGTCTTGTCTGGTGTCGGGTGTTTGAAAGCTCCTTTTTCGCATATGGTGTCTGGTGTCTGGTGCTTAAAAGCTCTGTTCAATAGAAAGACATGATGTGTCTAGTGCCTAACGTTTGTAGTATCTGGTTTCTGGTGTTTGGTGTCTGGTGACTGGTGTCTGGTGTCTCATGTGTAATGTCTAGTGAGTGGTGTCTGGTGTTGGGTTTCTGATGTCCGTATACTGTTTCAACGATAGGGGGATTAGTAATGGATAGGCATTCATATCGGGTGTCTGGTGTCTCGTGTCCGATTTATGATGTCTGGTGTCTGGTGTTTGGTGTCTGGTACCTCATGTGTAATGTCTGGTGACTGGTGACTGGTGTCTGGTGTCTCGTGTTCGATGTACGACATCTGGTGTCTAGAATTTGGTGTCTCGTCTCTGGTGTCTAGTGTCTCATGTGTAATGACTGTTGACCGGTGTTTCGATTCTGGTGTCCGTATACTATCTCAACGATACGGGATTACATGATGGATAGGCACTCGTGTCTGTTGACTGGTATCTGGAGTCCGGTGTCTGGTGTCTGATGTCTGGTGTCTCGTGTCCGATGTGCAACATTTGGTGTCTCGTCTCTGGTGTCTGGTGTCCGGTGTCTCATGTGTAATGGCTGGTGACTGGTGTCTCATGAGTAATGACTGATAACTGGTGTCTCATGTGTAATGGTTGGTGACTATTGTCTGGTGTTTGGTTTCTGCCGTCCGTATACTGTTTCAACGATAGGGGGATATGTGGTGGATAGGCACTCTTGTCTGGTGTCTGGTTTCTGGTGTCTCGTGTCCAATGTATTATATCTGGTGTCTAGTGTCGGCTGTCTCGTATCTGGTGTCTCATGTGTAATGTCTGGTGACCGGTACCTGGGGTCTGGTGTCTCGTGTTTAATATCTGGTGACTGGTGTCTGGTGTCCGCTATCCTGTGTCCGATGTATGATATCTGGTGTCTAGTGTCTGGTGTGTTTTATCTGGTGTCTGGTAACTGGTATTTGACTTCTCATGTCCGTCTACTGTTTCAACAATGACCGTGACTATTCGCCTTAACGCATGTAACACTCAGCAGAATTCACGCAGATGAATGTCATGAAACATGAGGGTTCAGGACTAACGCAGATAATACTTGATCCTAGTGATTCACGCAAGAGTTACTCGAGTAGTTCATGCAGTACTTAAACAAATGAGGGTAATTCATACGGAATGTTTCTTATTCTGATCAATTCATGTAAAAAATGCAGCATTCTGGCATATGAATGCCATGGAACATAGGAGTTCAGGACTCAGTCAGATATTTATCCCCAGATTACTAGGTTACTAATTCATACGCATACTGTAGCATTTACGTAAATGAATTTGATGTAGGGGGTTTGGGACGCATGCAGAGTACGCTTTGGAATGGCAGGAGAGAGGGCAGGGAGCGACGAGGGAATTTGTCGAGTTACACAAATGATTCTAGTCAGTGACGCAAGTGTACGTACAGAATTACGTCAGACGACAATAATTTGCGAAGGTTGTTTTCTATTCTGAGTGATTCAACTAAAATTGTAGCATTTCCGGATTCCCGCACATAAATGGGATGAAACATAGGGGTTTTCGCTACAAACCCAGATCTTCATGGTAGTTCATGTAACGGTGAGGAGAGTATTTTGAGCATAATGTTTTCTATTCTGAATACTGCAGATTCACGCAGAATCTGCAGTATTCATGCGAATGAATTCACTGGAGGGGCAGGCAGCGGGGAATCACTCAGATCATCCTAGCGATTTACGCAAGAGTCAGTGAAGTGGTTCACACAGGGTTTGTATGGATAAGAGTGATTCACGCAATATGTTTAAGATTCTCATTGTTTCACGCAATACCCGCAACATTCACGCATATGAATGGAACAGAATATAGAGCTTCACACAAGCCATGCAGGACTCACGTATCTAGTCCTAGTGATTCACGCAGACTGAGTGGATTGATCTACGCAGGCCTAATACAGATGAGAGTAATTCGCGCGGAATGTTTTTTTTACGCATAATGTAAATTATTTGAGTGATTCCATAGCATTCACTCAAATGAATGCAATGGAACATAGGGGTTCGGGACTCATATAAATTATACTTTTGAAGGGCGAGGAGGGAGTGAGAGAGCAATTTGTCGAGTTGCACAGATGATTCTAGTGATACACGCAGAACTTGTATAGATGAGAGTGATCAACGTAGGATGTTTTCTATTATGATTAATTCATGCCAAAAATGCAGAGTTCACGTAGAAGAATTTACGAAGGCAAGAGGGGGGGGGGCAGTCTATCGAATGAAACGGATGATTCTGTTCATTGACACAAGTGTACGTGCAACATTTTTTCAAATAAAAGTGATTCATGCAACAACTGTAGTATTCACGCAGATGAATGTGATGGAACACGCAGAACTCATGCTCATGATCCTAGTGATTCATGCAAGGGTAAGTGGCATTTGAAACATAATATTGCCTATTCTAAGTGATTCGTGCAGAACCCGCAGCAATCATGCCAATGAATGCAATGGAAGGGGAGGAGAACAAGGAATCAGGTGGATCAGTCAAATAATCACCGACGTTGGTGGCCGAGTGGATTAGACGCAAGTCTAGTGGGCGAAAGGTTGTGAGTTCGATTCCCGGTGGAATCGAATTTTTCAACGGAAGGCTCCGGCGAGCGGCAGGTTGCTAATAGAGTAACCGTCTGTACCGGCATGTGTTGTCAGTGGTTTCCGATGCCTGCTCCTATGTTCTATAGGAGTGCGAATGCGGTGCAGTGTAGAATCCAGAGCTGCATGCATAGGGTGAGACAGAGTGCCGAAAAGGGACCCGAAATGGGACCCAAAGGCCGTAACAATAAAAAAAAATCAAATAATCTTAGCGATTTAAGGAAAAGTGAGTGGAGTGGTTCATACAGCATTTGTATAGAGAAGAGTGATTCACGTAAAATATTTTAGATTCTCAGTGTTTCCCACAATACCTGCAACAATCACGCATATGAATGGAACAGAACATAGTGCTGCACGCAGGTCCCGCGGAACTCACGTAGATAATATACACGCAGTATTCAAATAGATGAGAGTGATTCACACAGGATGGTCTTCATCACAAGTGTTTCACGCAAAACTTGCAGTAATTACGCAGGTGAATGTAACGGGAAGCAGGGCTTCACTCAAGCCATATGCGACTCAAGTAGTTGGTCCTAGTGATTCACTCAGTACTCATACAGATGGGAACGATTTACGCAGGATGTTCCCTATTCTGAGGGATTCATGCAACGATGAGTGCAGTATTTCACCTATAATTTTTTTACACCCGGTAAAACTCAGAGGAGGGGTATATGCTATCGGTAAAACCTAACTCAAATTCCGATTTTCGTTCCTCGGAGACAACTCCGTGAGAAATTGTATAGAAAAAACAATTATTGTATTCTTTATGGAAATTAACTTATTCAGAATGTTCTAACGGAATGTTCTAACGAAGACTTTTTTTCCTTAAGGGGAGACCGCGATGAAATTAAAAAATCTTTTTTAGAGCTAGGAATCCATTGAGCGATTTTTGATACATGATGGGACCTGTTAACAAGTGGGAAAAATGATCATTACAATCGATTTTACCCCATACATCAGCAAAAAATGACGTTTCCTGTTTTTACCTTCAAAATCGTTCAAGTGCCTCAATTTTCGCCCGATTGACATTTTTTTTCTTTCAAAATGTTCGTTAGACTCCAAAGAACGGAGGTATGCATCTGTCTTACGATCCATGGAGCAGATCATGAAAAAATTAGGAAAAAATTGAAAATTGATAAATGAATTTGAAAACAATAAACGAAAAGAAAAAAATGTGGATCGTAAAACGGATGCATACGATTGTTCCTTGGAGTCTAACGAAGGTTTCGAGCCAAAAAAATGTCAATCGTTTAAAAATTGAGGCACTTCGACGCTTTTGAAGGTAAAAAAGGAAAGTGTCGTTTTTCGCTGATGTATGGGATAAAATCGATTGTAATCATCATTTCTCCCACTATTTAACAAGTTCCATCATATCAAAAGTCGCTGCATAGGTTCCTGATTCTAACAAAAAGTTCCAAAATTCACCGCGGTTTCACCTTAATAATCTCAATTCCTCATTAATTACAAATTAATAAGTGATTTCGAAGAAGTAACTAGTTAAGATCTGAATTCCCTAGTGATCACTCAGCGCGCAACCATTTATAGTAAACGAAAGGTCATTTTTCGAAACGAAGTGCGCGTAGCAGCAGTGTCAAAAAATTATATCCGTCACTCGGCCGAAAAAAGCTTTTCCTCGGCTTCATCTCTGTCTGCAACTCTCACACGCGTGAAAAAAGTTTTCTTCGGCCTTGTGACGAAAATAGCTATTTTAGACCT